>NC_082659.1:3484423-3790865 GCF_028023285.1 Balaenoptera ricei | reverse complement strand
AAAATAGAGATCAAATCTGAAAATTTTATACATCTGTTGGAGAGACTTCTTGTTAGGAATGGTAGTCATGTAATATATAAATACATTTTTATCTGTCATGCTGTGTAATCAGTATATAGTATTTCTCCATTCTAAATAATAATAATGATTATAAAAATAAATTCCAAAAGATAATGAGACTAGTAATCTATATCTTCCATATAACTAATAATATCTAGAAGTAACATTTCTGAACAGTTATTTAATTTTTTCTTTTTACTTAGGAATGTGATGAAGAAGCACTTATTTTATATGTACCCAGTAGAAGGAATCACAAAGGTTACTTGATAAAATATTAAAGTATATTGTAATATCTGTGACTTCCTTTGGTTTTTAAGTTATACAATATATAAGACATTCGTTTATAGGTGTCAACATGATACCTGTTATATACTTAAAGTAAGAAGCAGTGGCACACAAGAGACCAAAGACAAGTTACAGAAAGAACAACTGAGCTTAAGAAATTAATACAGTAACATGGCAGAAGGAAAAACACTCCCTTATCTGAGTCCATCTACAATACCTTAGTACCAGGATTCTCAACTGGTTGTTAAGTGATAACATATCCTACCAGGGAAACATAAGATCATACTAGAGCAATCTCATTAGCAGAACCCTCCTGAGAAAAGGACACTGGTCTAGCTGATTCTTAAACTTTTTCCCATTAACCTGCTTTAGGTCTTATATTATTTTTGTGTTCCGTACATTTTTTTTTATATAACACCCAATATACCTTATTTCAAAACGCCCATTTTTTGTCTTAACAGTTAAGGTTTTAGATGGTACACACATACACACACACACACACACACGACTTGTTATCTATTTTAAAACTTAATGAGATATAAATATATAGTATTAAAATGTACATATAAGTATATATAAAAACTTAATGAGAGAGAAAATTTAGTGTAGCAAAAACTACTAGCCAGTAGATTATGAGAATTATTTCACATGTGCATCCAGGAGCGAGACTGATAATCTCCAAAAGCAAACCATTATAATTTTTGTTCCGTACTTCACGTCTGTTTTCAAGAATTAAATTTACAAGTTACATAGAGCAGTCAAAAGTGAAATGGATTATTAAAACAATCAAGAAGTAGCATAGCCACAGATTTTATCTGAGATGATTAAGCAAAAAAAAAGTACGTATTTTGTTTTATTGCCAAAATTATCCGGGTGATTTTTAAATTTGCCCTTGTTATTCTATATCTCCATTTCCTCTGCATAGAGCAGGACTGGCTATGCACTGACCATCCTGCATCACCATGAATGGCAGCCCTGGTCACCCATTCCAAAGAGAGAAGTATTTTTCTATAATTAATTAACAATTTGGAACAACTCTAATTTTATTTTATGTCATTATATCATGGTTTGCATAAACATACTAGGAGATAAAATATATATTATTAAATACAGCTATACTTCTATTATCTCAAAAATTATTATTTGTTCTTTATTTTCCAATTTGATGAAGAAATCACTTAGAAAAAATGATTGGTCTCTTCAGCTAACACTAAATGTTTGATAGGACTCTTTCATCTTTCACCGCGAATGAGAAGAATATTTCCCAAGGCAAAACATATAGGATCAGATATTATCCAACTTTCAGAGATTCCCTCTAAGAAACACTTATATTTCTTTATTAATAAGCACTAACTTTTTTTTCTTCAATTTATACATATGGAAACTGGTGTTTTCCCACCAACATGAAGTTCTTGGCTCAAGGCTATAATTTTTTTTTTTCTTAATTTTTATTTTCAGTACATTAAATTTACTCATAAAAACATTAGTCTGTCATATTTTAAAGTTTCAAGGCTACAGTTCTTATGAACAAAGTGATATTGTGTTGAAACCAAGTTTATCTACCACTAGTTCAGTATTCTTTACATGAAAAATTTATATGAAGAATTTATATGTTCTTTCTATGATATGGTTCACTGTAGCAGTGATATATAAATGACACCGATGCTTCTAATTCTGCCAACTAATAATAATGTGCTACATTTCAAAAGGCTTTTTCAGTATATATTTTGATTTGAAACATCAAGTAAAAGGTGGAGCAAGGGAATTTTGCCAGTATTATTTATTTGCTTGTTTGTGTTTAATTATAATAATAAAATACAATGAAAGAGATGAGGCTTATACAAAAGTTAGTGAATTCAAGAACAAGTTCTAGAATTCCACTTTGCTTTTATAAAATTATTTCACTTTTATTTTGAAAATATACAGAAGTAAAACTGCATATAACTATAACTTCACTAATAAGAAATTTAAAAGTTAATGTATTATAAAGGTGATTTTTCTATAATACTTATTTTTACTATGTCATATTATTCATATCATAAATACATAATTAGTTACTTGACAATCTTATTTTTAGGAACTGTGTAATATTCTATTATATGAAAGTTTACTTTTTTTTTTTAACCATTTCCCTTTGATGAACCTAAATGTAGCTTCTACTTTTCATATTATGGTGATACAAAAACCACATAACACAGCAATATTTTTCAACTTATAATAGTTTCCATATAATAAATCTTGTGAAGTGGTACTGTCTCAATAATTATGAATATTTTAAAGTGTAAAAGGCTACTACAAAGAAAATTTCATAGTTCTCATTCCTTAGCCTTCTCTAAAAGTTCCATTTAGCAATCTAGTCAAATTTGCATTGAAGTTGAAAGTATACAGAGCCTACAAATGTGTGTGCGTGTGGACATGTGTGGACATGGATTGGCTTGCATATGTGTGTGTGTCAGAATACAGAACTCTTTGAAAAGTTTGAGATACCTACGAGACACACACACACACACACACACACACACACACACACACACACACTGTGTGATTATAACATTTTTAATCTCAAATATCTCCAAAATGGGATCGTTTTTGGAAAATAAATATAAACATATTTAATGATAAAGAGTATTGATATGCCAGCAACTTTAGGTTTTCTTTTTTTAAACAATCATTCCAGCAACATAAAGGTCAGCAAAAAGAATGGAAATGTATAATATACTATGCCTTTACAGAAAAGAATTTTAGGTTTACAAGAAAGGAAAGAATCAATAACCCTACATATCCACATTCTAGTGATCTACATGGGAATTAACGGTTTCCTCCTCAGAGGTATAAGATCAACAACAACAAAATACCCGTTGAAAGATGTGTAAAATAACATAATGAAGAGAAAAGATGAGTATCAGGCAAAACTTGGCTATAACCTAAGTTAATATACAAACATATAAAATAGGAAACATCAATCATACGCAATCCCAATCTACTTTTTACCTATATTTTCTTTATTTTGTTTTTAATCTTAGTATTGTCAACATATATCTATTCACTCGGGCCAGAACTTGATAACCATCTTAGACGCCTTCTTTCCTTTTAGCTCCTGTTCCAGTCAACATGGAGTTGGAAATTACCTTCAAACACCTCTCACTTTTTTGGCCTACTCTATTTCGACAACTATTTAGTTGTTATCTCACATCCTTGACCTAGCTTCCTCACAAATGCTGAAAAAATATTATCCACATTAACCTAAGGTCATGCTTTTCCTGGTTTGAATCATGCCAGTGTTTACCCTTTCTCCTGGGTCTTGTTGAAAATTGCTATAAAGCCACAAAATGTCACTCATGATGGGGTCTGCTTGACTGCTAAGTCTCTACTTAACCTCTCATCCCTTTGTATTTTATGGTCGAGCAACACTAAATGGTTTATTGTTGCAGGAAAACAGCTTAATGATTCTTAGAGCCGGGAGTGCTGCTGGAGCCCTTCTTCCACTCCCCATAGGACTTGACTGGCTAACTGTTGCCAAGTGTCTATTTTATAGAAGTTTGCCTGATATGTCAGAAAAAACACTCTTTTCTTTAACTTCACGCATGATTTTCCCTGTTGCATTACTAAACTGTATATTAATTTATGTATTTATCTATCTTTTCCACGTAATATACACTGGTATTTCAGAGAGTAGGAACTCTGTTTAGTTTACAGTTAAAGCCCCAGCATCTATCCCCATGTGTGTCACGTGACCCACACTGAATAAATATATATTGGTTGAAAGATAAACTATATTCTTCTTGTTATTTCATCAAAACCTCCAAAATAGGTATCCTAGCATTTAAATTTTTAATAACTATTCCAAAATCCCAGTCTGCTCAACTTAAGCAACATAATATATAATAAAATTAAGGAAATGACACAAGGTTTTATCAGTAACTTAATCTGTGTAACAATTAAGATTTGTATGTAGGTAATATTGATAGAAATAATTTTAGGTATTACAGGCATTAACCGACTAAATTTAGGAATTTAGGTGTTTACAAGATTGTTGAGAGGGCTGTAGACGCGGGCGCTAGTTTCGGCTTGGTAAACGCCTTCCCACGCATCACCATACAGCCTGCCCATCAGGAGACCCGCTGCCTCTGCTGCAGTGTGGTCTCCACTTAGCTGCCGTGGACACATCCCAGACCCCTAGTGGATGCCCGAAACCATCGACAGTACCAAACACTACGCATACTGTTTTTCCTATACATAAATACCTATGATGAAGCTTCATTTATAAATCAGGCACAGTAAGAGATTAACAACAACTGTTACTAATAAAATAGAACAGTTACAATATATTATAGTTAAAGTTATGTGAATGTGGTCTCTCTCTCTCTCTTTCAAAATATCTTATTGTGCAAGCCATGCCTTTTCCATCTTCACCCAGCACTTCTCATGCACTGGCCATAACTTTTGTATTTTGAAGAGTGACACCAAAACTAGCACGAATTTCCTTTCTCCTTCACAATTTCACCAATAGAAGATTTGTTCTTACTGTAGATCTTAGCAACCTCAGCACACAACTTTTTTCTTTCCTTATCAAGTGGAGAACTTTTAACTTTTCACTTAAAAGAAGCATTTTATGGCTCCTCTTTGGCATATCCGAATGGCCAGCATCACTACTCTTGCGCTTTGGGGAGATTATTAGAATAAGGGCCACTGGAACACACGCACTGCTATACTTCCACAGTCATCTCATAACCGAGACGGCTATTAAGTGACTAATGAGTGGGATACGCTGAGCAAAGGGGTGATTCAGTTCCCAGGCAGGACTAAGCGGGATGGCACGAGATTTCATCACGCTACTCAGAATGGGGCACAGTTTAAAACTTACGAGTGGTTTATTCTTGGAATTTTCCATTTAATATTTTCAGACTGCAGTTGACCACAGGTCACTGAAACTTCAGATAAGAAGGGACTACAGGGTTCAGAAAGCCATTGTGTCACCTGCTGGACACAAGACTACTTTTTATCCACACTCTGGGGATTAAAAATAACTTTTTAAAATGCTGGCTTCAGGAACATGATAACTTGGCTTCAATTTGGGAACCAGGAAGTGTGCTCCAGACCACTTGTCTCCATCCAGAGCCACGCTGCAGCTGCCACATGGGAACAGTGATTCAGCCACTGTATCAGGACTCCTAGCTTAGAGATGGTCTAGGAAATGTTGTCTATATCTTCCCTGCAGTTCCAGATGATAGACTGGAATGAGACTGGATCAACTGGCTTATCCAACAGTTCTACCACGATCCGGCTATGCAATAAGAACAGTAAAAATCATACAATAAAGATACTGTTAGAAATCATATTAATCTTCATTATTAAAAGTCACATAAATCATTAGTTTTTATCTGTGTCAGAAGATGTGGAATTATTTATAAATTTCATAGTTAAAATCAAATAATATTTATTGAACACCTTTACTGGTGTAAGACACTATGCCATATGTAAATAAAATATCTACACATCACAAACTTCGAGTCAAAAAATAAACTGAATAAAGCCACGTAAATTTAAACTTTACCCAATCTGTTTTATAATGCATACAACCTTCACAATTTATATGCATAATTCACATTTACTAATATCACTACTCCCATTGTGAGTACTTTGCATTTCTGAGATTAATTACTTGCTACAGCAATATTTTTGATTCTTTGGAATATATATATATATATATATAATTTTTCCTCATATCATTTGTAAATATACACAAACACACAAACATATTGGTACACACTTATTTATAATATAAATTCTATAATTGAGTTCAGTGGGGTTTGCCACAGCATCTCTTTTTGTGCCAAGCACATTTACTTAACAGGAAATGCAATATAAAGAAAACTAGTTGTTTAATAATTACATTAAAATTAATTATGATTTTTATAGCTTAAACCGTACGCTTTCCTGAAATTCTTCTCTCCCAAATTCAAACTCTTCCCCTAATATTTAAATTATCCCCTAATATGTAAATTATCACATATTTTAACTCTTACACAGAACTTGAATACAGAGTCTTAGGCAATTCTTGCCCCAGAAAAGCATGATTAATGACTTTTTCACCTCTACCTAAGAAACGTCTTTGCAGGCCTATGTAATCGTTCAGCACAGATGGAAGAAATCTTTGACATGGACCAGTTACTATAAGCACAGCTGACCTAATCAAAATTAACATCCTCTTTAGAAAAATTTATTATCCATTCATAAAATTCAGTGGCATAGCATAAATGTCATGCCATCCTAGGTCTTGAATCAGTAATTGATTTGTTTATGATATAACTAATTCTCAATATTCTGCCTCTTTCCCAACAATAACAAGTAGAAGCATGAACAGGGAAGGTTATTATTTACCAGCCGCAGCTCAATGCACCATGTAATCAAGTCCTTCGTCAGAGCATCCTGCCACATAATCAGATCATGTGAATTGTCAGGAGCAATTTTATAAATATGTATTCATTTAAAGCCTCGGTAAGCTTGCTATAGTGTAGAATAAGTACATTTTTCTTCTTCTTTTTTTCCCTCTGTTGATGTTGTATTCCTAATTCTTATGTATGGAGTAATTACATTTCTTAAAATATAGTTCAACTTTGGAAAAATAATAAATTCCCTATTCACCTATCACAAATATTACCCTTCCAAGGCCAAAACACTAAATTATTATGGTTTGATTTGAGTATAATTTTCTCCCAGGATAACTTTTTTACAAGGTGTTTTAAATGTATTTTTCTGAAATATCAATAAATATTTTTGCTGAGCCATGTTAGAGTCAAATAAGAATTCAGTACACAGTCCAAAGCTTATCAAAATTTGTTTGAATATATACATGCAGACACCCACACCTGCATGTACAATCACACTCCTTTACAAAGAGCATGTTTCTGTGTAATTTGTGACTGTGGCTTAGTTTCATTTGACCCTGACAGCCTGTTGAACACCCTTTGGGTTCTGTTTGCTCGTGGTAACAATGAGCAGCTTTCTTCATAAGGTTCATGGTATTGATTAAAATAAGCTGAAAATCGATCTGCACCTCTTTGCAGAGGCCAGGAGACTCACCACTAACAACAAAAAGTATTACATGGTTACTCTTACCGGACAACAATTACATAATTTCTGAGGAATTACAGTGGAGAGATAGGCTCTTACTCTCTTAAAATTACCTATATGCTCCAGAATATTTACTAGGAGACATTCCTTATATTTCACCTTAACTTAAAAAATATTGAATATCCACTCTTGTACTCAGCACAATTAGGAAGAACAGAAGACACAGAAGGTTCAGTCTATATCCTTAGGGAGTGCAGGATAATGAAATGTAGCCAAAGAAAACAACATGCAGACAAGGAAAGAGAATAAAGTAGAGTTTGAGAGGGAACGGATACTGGTGGCTATGAAGTAATCACAAGGGTATTTTGTCTTAAAAGCTTTTGAAGAAGGAATTGGTATGGTTTGGAAGAGAAAGTTCAGTGGAACTTTTTAGGCAAAAGCTGTTGGACGTGGGATGAAGTGCAGGAGGATTAGTGGAAAGGGAAGAACGTTCCTGGTTGGGAGCATCTTTTCACTAGTTACATGTTGCCTTATGTACAGTGATGATATAAGGTAATTATAACAATTAATTGTGCATAATAACTATGATAAAATATAATAAAAATTATAGGGAGGTCCCCTAGTACAATAATCTTCTCTGTTGCCTCAGCCTCCTAATTCTCCCCCTGGTGCAGGCAGTGACATATACGGCTGGTGAGTGTGGCAGAAGCACCGAGCATGGTTGATTAGGCCCCATTCTCTCCCTTTATGAGGATCTTCTACCTGAAACAGCACGCTGCTCTCTGCAGTACGTATACGTGGTCAGGCTCTACAGTGGAGGGCTGTAGTTATTCACTATCTTCGTACTGTCTGTGACCATGAGGGGTGTATAAGTTAAATTCAAGGTATACCGTGGTAAAGTAAGTGGACAAGTTTAGACTGTAGCCAGCCATAAAACAAGGATGAGTTTACATCTGCCTGACTCCTGTGTCGTCTCTCAATCCTGCCTATACCTGAGCACAGAACAGAGCATAATTATTCATTGGTTCCCTCTAATGTCATCTTTCAATGTTTATGAATTAACTACCTTTAAACATAAATGCCAATTTTAATCTAACATATTATATAAAAATAGTATAAAATAATCATGTACATCTATTTTACATATACACAAAATAACACTTGTTTCTAAAAAAAAATTCTGGTCCAAAACTCTCTTTTTGAAATGGTACACTCACCTGTACACTGTTGACGACAACACACCCACAGGGCTCCGTAATTTAACAAGCTCTCGTCTCACCACAAGAAGTGGTGGCATTTTAATTGTGTTCAGTGGTTAGTCCAACACTATAAATGCACCTGCTATTAAAAAAAAAAATTTGTTTCCCTTCGAATAAAACTAGGACATTTCTAACTAGGAAAATGTATCCTATCCTCTAAAATAATTTTGTGCACTTCTTTCTTTTAAAGATTCCAATTTACTACAAGCTGTTAATCAGTCATTAGCCCTTGTGTTTTGGTAAAAGCATTAGCGCAAAGGTTAAAAGCATACAAATTTGGAGACAGATACATTCTCTTCCATTTTAGGGAGAATTTTCCTAACCATGATAGTGCCGGGGGGGAGACAGAATTTTTATACTTTTATTGGACTAAAATGTGAACTTTACCTACAGAAGGAGTCAGGGGTAATTCACTCTATCAGGTTTGAAAATTTAGATGCATTTAGTAGTACCACCCATAATTAGCATGAGTAAGAAGGAAGCATCATGAATCCAATTGAAAAAATTACTTCTGCAAAGAAGTTGAGAGAAAAAAGACCATTTTGAAACCTCTGCTTATTGTTAACTAAATTATCCAGACCTACCCTCCAGCTGAAAGAAAGCAAAAAATCTGGACAAGTATAAAATCCATCTGCATGAAAGAGCTAGAAAATAGTTAGAAATTACTAAGTTAAAATAGAGTGATGACCTGGGATACAAGCTTAATTTAGGGACAGACTTTTACTTAGGGTGGTTCGCTCGTTCTGGAGGAGATGGCTGAAGGGCCGAACAGAGTTTCACAGATCTTAAAAGTGGGGCACCTGGAACAAGGGGCAGGGGAGGGAGGCACAAACTATTGGGTGTAAGATCGGCTCAAGTATGTATTGTATCACACAGGGAATATAGCCAATACTTTGTAATAACTGTAAATGGAAAGTAACCTTTAAAAATTGTATACATTCCTTTTAATTTAAAAAATAAAATCTAGTCTATCTGAAAAAAAAAACCAATCTAATTTACAGTAGCATCAAAAACAATAAAATAAGAATAAATAAAAGTAAAATAAAATAAATTCAGATATTCTTTGGAGTCTGTGGATGAAAACAATTTAGCCCAGAGGTTCCTGAAGAACTCTCTCCAAGACAGATGGATGGATAGATAGATAGATAGACAGAGGCATAGACACAGACAAAGACACAGATACAGGAATAGATGAAAATGAAAAAAAAAAAACCACTGAGATGCAAAAAGCAAGACATTATTCTCTAAGGGTGATGCTAAGAGAATGAAAGCTATAACAGATGAGTTTATCCTCTTTCCCTGTCCTTTTTTTGAGGCTAATGAGTAGTCTTTTTCCCCCATATTTCAGTTTTATGGTGATCTTTTACTACGAGGAAGGCTCTGAATCTGAAGTGGCCTTTCTTTCTTAGCAGTCTTTTTTGATGCAGGATGAGAAAGAAACAACAATGATGGAAGAGAAGCAGTCACTAGTTATGAAATCATGAAGATGAGGTGGGACTTTGGGGGAAGGTAACAACACATAAAGATTTCTGAAGTTTTCATTTAATGAGGTCAAACAATGCTCCCTTCTCTCTCCAACCAAGCAATCCTGTTTAATTAAACATTCAATAAAAAGCAAATTAGGGTGCCTATATTCAACTTCTTTGATTTCTACTACATACAGGTAATGGACCATAAAGGTCTGACATTCATCAGGTTTAACTGAAGAGAACAGAGAGAGACTAGAAAAGTAAAGAGTCTGTAAGAAGGAGAATTGAATTCTTCCAGCATCTAATGGCAACATTCAGCTTCCTTGGGTAATCCAAGACTTCATTTCTCACTTTAGATGCCAGATTCAGTGAAGGTGCTCTGTTCTTTGCACCATCTGATATTAACTGTGTGATCTGGCATCCTAATAGCCATATCAGCCAGATGGGGGGAAAGCAGTAGATGACTATTCTGGCAGGTATTTGCCTATGTCACTTGTCTCAGCTGAGAAAGAGAAAAAGGAAATATCAGTGAGGAGGGGGGAACAGTAGGTTCTTCTTCGCACATAATTCCTCATGTATCTGAAACCAAGAGACGACAATGCCATGGTGCAAAACATGGTTTCCAATTGAAGTTGGCTGAGAGATATTTCTTGGGTCACAGTGATGTTCTCTGACTCATTTTAATTTTGAAACATCTTGCTGGAAGAAAAACCATGTTAAGAGATGTAATGTGACAAAACACATTTAATAATGAATAAGCTTAAAATGTCAGTGAAATAAGAAGCCAAAATAAACTTTCATCGAAAGTTTTAATATTCAAACGTTTAACAGCAAAATCAGATACTGTTGTGCCTGCTAGTAATTTATTTTCTTAAATTTAAGACAAATGATTATAAATAAATAATTAAGGAAACGATAGAATAATGCTTAGTGTTAAATATTACATTGTGTTAAAGAAAAAATAGATTTCTTTCTTTAATAAACTGACGTACAAATGCTTATCTTTTACACCCCCCAAAAGTATGGGCACTATTGTTTTACACCTACTGAAATTACTGTTACAAAATGTTAATGTACATGCACCATATTATAGAACACATACACTCATGGTGGGGGTGGGAGAGGAGTGACAGAGACAGCGAGGGAGCGAGAGAGAGAGTGCGAGAAGGAGAGAGAGAGAGAGAGGGACTATATACTCTATATCGGGCACTCCCAGTCATGTCTTCCACTTCTCAAATCTGTGGAGCCCTGAGACACCACCCCTACCGCTCTTTTAAAGATGACGGAACAAGCTCAGAGTGGTGAAGAAGCTACTTGCTTCACTAATGTTCTATTTTGGTTTCACAAAACCCACCCTTTTCTAGTGGTCTGAGTTCTCCTAACAGCGTCCTTCTCACATAAGCATTACTTACTTATGCAATTTCAACATGCGTTTTGTATAAATAGAAACCAGAAATTCCCAGTCTTCCATGTCTTGCTCTGCTAAGTAAAAAAGAGTAAAATTTATCCCTATTTACCTCTCCAGCTGTCCAGCTACGTTTATAGCTACTGTACCTTCTCTAGGTGAGATAGAAAGTATTGAAGATAAATCGCTTGATATTAAATTAATAGGCTATAGCATTGGTTGTCAAGTTTTACATAGCATTTTGCTAAAAATATAAATACTTGGATTCCATACCTAGAGATTATGATTCAAATTTGTGGTAGGGTCAAGAAGTCTGAAATTATAAAAAATTCCCCACATGATTTTGATGCAAATGACCCCAGCGCTGTACTCTGGGACACACTAAGGAGAGATTTTGAGTTTAAATAATGCCATACATTTTAGCACCTTCTACTTTCCTCGTTTGGAATATTTCGTTTGCAGTAGAGAGGGAGCAAAAGAGAAAGAAAATATATTTATAGACATACAAATATACTATTGTAGACAAAGTTTTTTGTTTTGGTTTTCTGCCATGAAGGATTAGAGCCAAGATGATTACAAAATTATAGGACAATTTAACTTAACTTGGGTACCTATACCTGCCGTGTCTGCAAGTATAATTTAATTAAAATGGAAAATGTGATATTTGGATAATATGTTTCTGAACCTTCTATCTAATTACCTACTATAAGTGCAGTGACCTCATGCTGCTACTAAACAACTGAAAATAATACAAAATATATTTCCCTAAACGTTCCTTACAAAGTCAGTGAAGTTAGCCAATTATAAGTGTTTACTTTCACATTTAATTTAAGCTAACATATATCTGTTAAAATTTAGAACTTTGGAAAAATTAACTTTCTGTAGCAAAAGTTTATCAAAGTACTATTTCAGAAAAGCATTCCTATCTTTCATAAAATTGTTTCAGGCAAACTGGTATTTCAAAATAACACTGAATCACATGAAAATAAATTATAAATATCTAAAATTGAAAATTTTCACTGGCTTTAAGTGTTTGTTCTCACAGAGATAATAACTGACACTATGAACTTGAATGCAATCTTCTTGGAGGTGGTCAATTTGTCAATTAAAAGTGGCAACACATATACTCTCAATTTAAAGTGTCAGCTTTTACACAACAAATTCATGCAATGACTTCTTCTGAGAATCCACTCTCAGGTTACAAGTGTTCGGGAATTCTGAATAAGAAATGAGTTACATATATGCCAACTTTATTTGAACCAGCTGGTGAAGATGTTTGAATGAGATGATTTTACGGCAAGAGGTGATGCCATGGAATTGACCTGGGAAGTGTTGACCTGATCTAGGTGTGGCGCTTCTGATGATCAATCAATCAGCTTCTCCTGTGCCCATTTCTTTGTCTGGAAAAGACAGACTCTTAACGATCTTACTAGGACTAATGTACTGAGTGTATCCTGAAGTGTTTTTTATACTATATAATATATATGTACTATATAATACCTTATAAATATTATAATACCTTATAATTATAATTAACAATTATTATTGTTTATATCAACATGAGCTGAAGTATGCATAATTCCCCTAAATAATATCACAAATCAAAAGATTGTTTGCTTACAGAGTATTAAAAGATTTAATGTCCTCATGAAGAAATAAATGCATTCTATATTTTTGTCATTCACCACGCCTGTAAAATAAATCTATTACAATGGGAATCTATCAGTATATAAAGCTTTCAGAAGGCAGAGGCATACTCTTTTGGGGAAGTGGTGGTGGTATGGTTGTTGAGATGTAAAATTATCCAGCTTTATCCTTGACCAACGTAAGCTATTTTCTCTCTGTCTGCATTCTCTCTTTCTCTTTCCTTCTAACTCTGCTCCTATCTTTTTTCTCTCTGTATCCTGTTTCTACTCCCTTCACAGTTCCTTTAAAAACATATTCTTTTCTTGTACCTGCTTTCTTATCAGCTGTTCGACTAATCATATCAAGCATAGGTTAGGTGCAAATTTTGTACTCAACTTATCACAGGAGAAACTGTGCTCTTTCCCAAATATCAATATCTGTGGATAGATCAATATATATATATATTATATATATATATATATTATATATATATATATATATATATAATATATATATATATGCGCCAGGCATTGAGCTTGATGACAGAAATACAAGGATATGAAAAGATAAGTATTTGTCATCAAAATAAAACCAACACAAAACTATATAGACTGGAAAGACCCGTGGTTGCTAGGGGTTGAGGGAGGAAGGCTGAATAGGTAGAGCACAGAGGATTTTTAGAGCAGTGAACAATGGTGGGTACATGTCATTACACATTCGTCCCAATTTACAGAATATACACCACCAAGACTGAACCCTAGGGAACCTATGGACTCTGGGTGGTAATAATGTGTCAATGTAGTTTCATTAGTTTGTAACAAATGCACCACTCTGGTAGAGGATATTGATAAGGCAGGAGGCTACCCATGTGTGGAGGCAGGGGAAATCTCTGTACCTGCCCTTCCATTTTCCTGAGAACTTAAAATTGCTAGAAAAAAATAAAGTCTTTTTTTAAAGGAAAACTAATAGACTACAGAGGAGAAAAACATTCCAAAAATTACAGTATAAACTATATATTATAGTAGAGGGGTGTACTAACAGTTTGGGAATACAAGAGAAGGAGCCCCTCCATCTTCCTAGAGGAGGAGGGTACAAGTAGGCAGCAGAGAAAAGAAGAAGATATTTGAGTGAAAATCTGAGTAGTATTTTGTCAGGAAGAGTCTCAGTGTAGAGTATCACAGGCAAGGATGTGAAAATACCAGATCCTGAAAGATCACCTGAGGTTAGGGGCTAAGGGCACATCAGTGACTCTAGAGCTTGAACTTCAAAAGGGAGATAATTGAGAAATAAGGTTGGGAACATAAGCAAGGCTGAAAGCAATAAGGAGTATGAATTTTGTTTTTAGAATAAATGAGGAGTCCCGGGAAAATGAGGAAGGCAATATTTGATTTGTTAAAGATAGCTCACTGACATTTATTTGAAACATTAATAGATTGAAAGAGTGAAGCCAATTAGAAGCTGAGGCGGGGAGAATCATAAGTAGGTTACAATGGAGTCATTTACACAAAAGGGTTTGATTCTAAATTTACAGCCTAAGGTAGGAATAACACACAGTCAATATTACCCAGAAAATTGAGTTAGACATATGACATACTCAAATCCAAAGTATCATCTCTCTGTAAATGCAAAATAAAGCTTTTGCTAGTTGGGATTTCACCTATGTTGTTCACTACCACATTTCTAGAGCCTGTAATGATGTCTGGCACTATCACATACTTAGTAAATATCGGTTGAAGAGTTGAATTAGTTAACAATAGCTAAGTTGTCTTCCTGTGCTAGTAGAGAGAGGGGTTTTATTCGTTTTATTTTGCTGTTGTTGTTGTTTTGCTTAGTGCCAGATGTAAGTCACTAGCTTACGGTTCGGGTCCCTACCATATGAAAAATACATACATAATGGGAGGAATTTGGGACCTAAGATTGAAAAAAACAGACCCCAAATCCTGTTTCATGCTCACCACTGAAATGGAGGCATGACCGCCATGTATTTCACTCCTTCCCTTTGCCGTCCTCCCCGTCAATCCCTCCTTCTCTTTTCACATGTGAAGTTTAATACGCTTAATGTTCATCATATATGAATCCATTGTTTTTAAAGAGTTTTAGGGAAAGCATCATGACTCCACTATGGATGTAACAATGGAGAAAATGGAGGAGGTTCACGAGGAATATTTCAGAGATCGAATAGACAAGAAAGCACAGTCACTGATTTGTACGAAGCATACGAGAGGTGACAGTCATACATGTTTGTGACCTGGGAAAGTGCTGAGTCAAAGGTCCTATTCCAAAAGATAGAAACACACAGAGAGGAGCACTTTCCTTGCTTCAAGGAATTGTTAATTTTAGCCTGAACCTAATGATCTTAAGGTGAATATGTTATTTTTAGGTGCCGATGCAGAATTCTTTTAACTCAGGAGAGAGATCTGAATTAGAGATAAAAATCAGAAAGTCCTTAGCGTATCTATGTATTCGAACTCATATATTTGGATATGATGTATTAAGAGAAGCGAACTCTAAAGACAGAGCCCGGGGGAGCATCAAAAATGAAGGGGTAGCAAAAAAAGTTAGTAACAAACAGTGGTCAAAAGTCATGGGCACAGAGAAGAGGAACAAGAGAGGGTAGTTCCACAGGAGAACAAAGCTTTCAAAAAAAAAAAGTTGGACAAGAGGAGTATGAAACGTGGAGAAGTGAAAAAAGACAGGATCTGAGAAAACACTCTGGCTCCATGAGATTCTTGGTAATCTTGGTGAGAAACTTTCAGCTAAAGTCCTAAACACAAAGGCATCCAGTATTTTTCCCCCTGTTCAGAACAAACTCCTGTACCTTTACATGGCTACAAGGACCCAGAACAGAGCTTCCCAGCTTGGCGTCAGGAACTGCTCTAACAAATACTCAGATATTGACCCTCCCCGCACGGTTCTCGAAGGTCAGGATGGCCCCCGGGACAGCTGGGCCACGAGCACCCCTATCCTGTTATCCTGGTGCACCACCTTCTCCACCGGGGTCCTTATGTGAAAGGAGTCGGGAGCAGAGAAGGGAAGCTGTGCGACCGTTCACTGTTGCTGCTCTCCCCACCTGCATGCGTGAGTGGAGCCCTCACTTCTTCTAGGTTCTCTATAAAACATCACTTCCTTATGATGGCCGCCCTTAACATTCCTGTCTAAAATAGCACACCTCATACTCTCTAGCTATTTTGTTCCTTCATAGCTCTTACCACTACCTGATGTAGCCTAAGTCTGTTTGTTTGTTTACTGCATATCTCCCTTTCCTTGCAGAATGTGCCATGAGAGTAATGCCTTTATCTTGTTCACTGCTGTACCCTAGCACCTAAAACAATGTCTGGCATATAGTAAGTGGTAAATATTTGAAGACTAAATGAAAGAAATGAAGAGTGTGGAATTCCGACTATAGTCATGTATCAACAAAACCCACAACCGAATGTTTAGGGTTGAAAAAAAGGGGAACAAAGCAGAGAATTCTGTATTAGACTTGACCTATGACATTAATAGTTTTCAGCACATTAGTGTTAATTATCCATGTTGTGTGTGTGTGTTGTGTCTGTGTTTGTGTGTCTCACAGTCCTTTCCAACGTAGTTTACAGTAAGAAGAAAAGATATGTACTTATGAAGGGTAATAAATTAACTGCTCACTTACACGGTTTAGACAGCTGGTTACCTAGTGGAGCTGATCGTCAGGAGCAGCTGGGGAGTTTTGAATACACAGGCTCTGAACCACAGCCCCAGAGCTTCTGACTGAACACTTCCGGGGCTAGTATCTGAGGGTCTGCATCCCTGAGTGTATCAGTAATCAGATAGGGTTTAGGTGGCTATCAGAAGTAGGGTGAACTAGTCAGCAAACAAAAGTATAAGAAGTGACTTCTATTTCTTTAAGAAGATAAACCAGTATGAGCTACTGTCCTTTTACTCCAAAGTCAGTCTGAAGAAGTGACAAAACACAAGGGAGACTAGAATTCCGAAAGCAAACCAAGAAATGAGAAACACCCAGGGACACTGAAAGCCGTATCGCCTTGGGGGCAGTGTGTGGAGTGGGCAGCACGTGCTCGAGGAAGTGGTGGGAAGACACACAAGAGAAATTTGTCTAAGTTCCGCTCTTGGTCTTTCTCATTGTGGCAGAAATATGTGGCCAGTTCAGGTCAGGTAATGGTGCTAATGTTCCAGAGACAGGGGTGTAATACAACCCACGTCAGGGCCAGGAGTTGAGGGAAACAGGGAGGGGCTGAGGAGATGCACTGGGACAGGTACCCCCTACCCTTTCTGAGACAGCTGCTCTCCCTGAGGTAAACCTTGGGACACAGGAAGCAAATGGGATGGCTGTAAAAGGGAGAGATTAGCAATCATCTCAGGGGCATGGGAAATTGTTCTGTGGGGCTTCTTCTCATCTTTCTTCTTCAACACACCCTTATCTTTAAACTCAATATAAATGGTAGCTCTGGCTTCAAATCTTCCCAGGCACATTCTCACAAAAGAGAGCTGCCGTGTCTAGGAGAGCAAGAGCTTATGGGCTATAAGCAGACGCCTGCCTGAAAAGTACAGCCCCTCAAAAGATAGAAAGCAGGATGGAACCCGGTACACCACTGAAAGCAGAATTAGTGAAACACGCACACCAAGAATTTAAAATAGGCAGAAAAGAAAATACCTAGAAAATAAGGAGATTTATTAGCAATATGACTAAAACACAAGAAAATAAAAAAGACATATGGAAATATTAACAAGAAAATGTATTTGTTGAAGTAAAGGACAAAATAGTTTAGAAAAACACTGGAATGAATTTTGCAGCAAAGAAATTAGTAAACAGAAAGATGAGAGAGAGGAATACTTTTGAAGGCAGTTCGAGAAGATAAAGAAAAACATAATATAAAATAAATGCAACCAGAGAATAGGAGTTTTGAAGGAAAAACATCACAAATGTAGATAGAAAGGTACTTGAAGAAACATGGTGATAAATTTTCCAGAATTAAATAAAGATTAAATTTCCATTTAAAAGGCTCAAAAAATGAAAAAAAAATGAAGAGATAAGGACAATTACAGAAGCAGACAAATTTTAGTTAAATTTAAGAACATTAACACATTTGTAAAGCTTCCAGAGAAAATAACAGCCATCTAAAAAGCTACTTGATTCCAATCATCATCAGACTGCTCAACAGCAGCACCGGATATAAGAAGTCAGAAACCAAACCAAACATCCTAACATATAAAATATGTTTTCAGAATCAAGAAGAAAAATACAGAAAATCGGTAAAGAACATGAACAGTCACTTCACACAAATGGCCTTTCACACATAATAAAAATGCAAAATAAAACTAGTACCCAAGGATAAAAATTGTTCTCCTAGTGGACTGTAGAAATGCTTAAGGCTTCAGAGCAAACTAAGGAGGCACAGCTGTGGGGAAATGAGGCTCGCCCACGCGCTGCTTGCAGGAATGCAACATGGACCGCCTAGGGAGGGAAATTTAGCACATCCAATGAAGCTACACACACACCGACCCTTGGACCCAGATATCCCACTTCTAGGCATAAATCCAAGGCTATATCTTGAAATTTTTGAAAAAAAATTTTGTAGCAGAATCTGTAACGGCAACATATTGGAAAATACCCAGACACCCATGTATAGAAGACTTGGTTCACATCCACACAATGAGGTTCTGTGCAGCAGTAGAAATAATAAGAAGGATCTACATCAGTGGAATCAGCTAAGGGAGGGTGAAAAACAGCAATGTGCAGAATACTAAAAGCAATTAAACATATTGAAAGGTATCTGTTTACTTTTGCAAAAAAGTACAAGAGACACAGAAAGCATTTATAAATCAGAAATCAGTAAAAATGCTTATTAAGAAGGTGGGTAAAATTGGATAGAAGATAATTTTGACCTAACATGTTAATGATGTCCATGTTCAAAAGATACATTTTCTGAAATGTAAAATAAATTTAAAATCAGGGTAAAAACTTTATAATGAACCTTTAAGACAGCAAAAGAAGAAAACCTATATCAAATTCAAAATATAACCACACATACGAAGAACTAATTTAGTTAACTTTAAAACACAACACTATGACTGTTCACTCTCAATGGAATATTTATTATTAGGACAAAATAACTACAAAGGAATCTTGAAGTTTACTTAGTATATTTGTTGTCAGTAGTTGTATTGGTATAGAAATTAAACCACTTTCGTTTCTGTAGTATAGATCAAATGAGTAAATGCATTGACATTGTTGGGAACCATGATTATGGCTGTAGGGATTTGTTAGAGTAGAAATAAAGTATGAGTCCATACTGAGAGCTATTTGTCTTTAGTAAATGATAAAGACCTACTTTAAATTAGTGATAAAAGAGATGAATTATTCAATAACTGGTAATGGGACATGTAGCTTACATGCTCTTTTCAGAACGTGCTGGATCACTAATTTAATCTTTACACCAAAATGAATTCTATATGGATTAGCTAATGTTTTTATGTAAGTACTAAGAAAGCTATTTGGGTTTTTAATCCTCAGGTTGAAAAGAGATTTCAAAAAAAAAAGAAAACCAAGAAGCAATAAAGAATGCGCTAAAGATATGACTAAGTAAAATAAAATTTTTTTTTGAAAATCCGGTATAGCAAAAATATCATGAGAACTAATATATCTGTATGAAGAGAATTTGTAACATATATGAAAGATATCAGTCTAAGTTCTTTAGTTTGCCAGAAACTCATAAATTAATTTTAAATATATAAAACATACGAGAGGAAAAATGGACAAATGAAGCAAATATGGTAGATTTAAAAGTACATAGTGAGTGAAATTTTAAAATATTCTCATACTTATTCCTAATTAAAGACATGCAAATCAAATAACAGTGATACACCATTTTTCCTCTATTGAATTGGCAACAAATCAAAGTTAGATACTATCCCATCTTGACAAGTGAATGGGGGAATTTGTCATTTTCATGTACTGTTTGTGCTGGGCTGATATTGAGGTAGGATGCACCAGTGTGACCATATGTTCCAACTGTTACCAGCATCTGTTCTAAGTGGTCAGTGTCTGTGTTCTAGTAACTGTAAAATATATTTAATATCTACCTTGTGTGAACAGGAGTATAAATGGGCACACCCTTTTTACAGCACACTTGGTATTATGAACCCAGATTTGAAAAGGATGCATGCACTTTGGTCCAACAATTCCACTGATAGGACTATATCACCTTCTGTTATATGCAAAAAAAATTAACACCTGGAAACCTATTATAGCATCTTTTTTGTGATGTGATAACTTTGTTAAACAATTTGAACATCTCTTCTCGGAGGATCTCTTTCCTAATATGTCCCTCCATGTAGAGGGAGCTTCAAGCTAAGACTCTTGGATTCTACCAGTCTACTCATGTACTCCTCTTTCATCCAACTGGTGGCTTTAGGATAAGAAGTTGGCAAGATTTGTCAACTTATTGATCTACCACTCTCCTTCAGGATCACCACTAAGAAAAACAAAACAAAACACTTTTAACTACTCTCTAACATGCTACCAGTTAGCCATAAAGGCTCTACCCCTAAGGGACTTGTATCTAATCAGTTGAATACTATTTTTACACCGAGTATTTAAAATACAAGAGTATTCCAAGTCTAAGCCAAATTCTCGAGTATCACTTTTATCAATATTAGTTACATTCTTATTCTTCATCTACTTATTCTTTTACTATCAATTTTTAAATAGGATAGAGAAGGAGGGTTATATTTATTGTACTTCCAACAAATTCCACCCCATACAACAGGATACTGTAACTCAATTTCCTCACCTATAGAAGTGGGTAATAATAGTAAGTGCCTCATAGTGTGTGCCCAACCCAGTTTATGCCTATGTCATTAGTATAATTATTATACTTAGCGTCATTAATAATAACCCCTTTCCATCTCAGAAGTGCCTGCACTTGGAAGGTTGATTGTATCGTTCCCTATTTAATACTGCTGGCTATTTGAGTCTCCTCCACGGGATAAGGGTGGCTTTGGCTCAGCCTTTTTTGTGCCCACTTTGGTCAGAGCCCAGGCAGTACCAACACCTGGGTCCAATAACACAAAAATTCTCAGAACACAGAGTCCCTCATTTTCCCCAGAATCTGCACAGAAGGACCTTATAACTCAACATAGAAGAGAAGGAAAAATAATGCATGATGAAGTGAACTTTGTTAGTGAAAGAAAGGACACAATCGGAATTGAAAAGTTAAATTCATACACTTCTTCTCCCTGACAGCTGATTATAAGGTGCAGTAGCCATAAAACCCCTCTATGTAGCCGAATAACTAGTAATATTTTGAAAGTCTATGAGCAGTTTAGTAAGACACCTCCTTGAATTTACTTTCCCTCTTTCCCTGACACACTCTCTTTCCCTCTCCTGTTTTTGTTGACCTGGGATTGTATTCAGACATCAAATACAGATTTTTCTTTTGCTCTGTTTACTAGGGAACCCAGAGTAAGACAGTACCAGGAATGGTCCTGAAAGTGAAGCACTCATAATGGGCGTTTGGATTGGATATCTCACCTATCGGGAAGCAACAAGACCCCTTCACCTTTTTTTCAGTGGTGCAGTTATGGCATGCCATGAAATAACCCGTTATTAAAGCTTTGAACTTTTTGAACTGGTATGGGGCATAGATAGAAGTCAAGGCATCAGAAGATCAAGCAGTTGTTGCACTTGCTGATTTAAGGGTTATGACACTTATGAAGGATTATGATGTGGGTGACTATTTTTATGACTTTGCAGGTCTCGCAAAAACAAAAAGAAAATGCTATGCTCAGGGTATGGCAATCTTTAACAACCAAAATTCCCTGAAACTCGCTGGCTGGCAGAAGGATCCCAATCCCACTGGGCCAAGCAGAATAGAATTGTCTGAAGACCCTGTGACAATCACAAATGGAGCATTTGTTTAAGGTTTTACTTTTTCACCTCAACATCCACACTCACTCCCTCTCTTTGCCTTCAGGAAAATGACAGGGTCAGTTCTTGGCACAGCCAGAGCCTGGAAGTATGAACTCAGCTCTGGAAAGAAATGGTTCAAAGACCAAAATAATTGAAGTAAGTGGGGAAGTATTTGGGGCAGTGTTAAGTGGTGGAGACAAAAATATGACGGAATAAGGGAAAATGCCTTGGTAGTGGGGCTGTAACTTATAGCATGGGATTCCATGGTCGGGCAGGGAACTCTGGAGATGAGCGGCTGGTCATAATATTTTTCCGTTGTGGTTTCTTAAGACCAGGGACAAAAAGAAATAGTCTGCATTAAATGTGGTGTGGATGCTAGAGCTTTGGCGAACACAATCCACCAGGTCAAGGTAGGGATCTGAAGACTCGGAGAGGTAACAAGCCCAGAATGGAGCACTGAGTAGTCACCACCTGAATATGTTCCCCAGGAGGTGTTCACTGGACAGTCTCTTCACTAAACCTCCATGGACTGCACTAAAGGAAGGGGCAGTATTAGTAGATAATAACTCTGAGGTTGAGATGAAGTCAAACTCTAAGTTTTGAGAATGAAAAGCCTTTCATTGATGAATGCCGCCATAGTTTTAAAAGCATTAGTGCAAAAAAACTTCAGAGTGAGAATAGGAATTAGGCCAGGCCTTTCCTTGCAATGACAGACATAGTTCCTGGAAAGAGATGTTTGAATGAATGCAGAAACTGATAATAAAAGAAAAACATGAGAACAGTCAAAGAAAAAGCTGAACGATTTAAGAATAATCACCAGGTCACACATATGGTATCATTTATACCAGTAAAGAAATATCCTTATGCAAAATTATTTTTATTTTCTGCACTAGAGGCCTGAGTAACATTTTTTGCTAAAGTGCAAAATATTATTATTTCACTTTTTACTTTTCTACATAATACATTTTCAATATGCTTATTTGAGGATATAAAACAAAAATATTAAAAGGAAAATAAAAATCATTCCCCATCCCACCATATCTTATACCTGCTTTTATCATGAGAGTATTTTGTCTTTCATTCAATTAATTATTGTCATTATATTACATCTTCAACTATACAATCCTTTTTTTCTTGACAAGTATATGGTAAAAAAAAATTTATTACTTAAAACAGCCTTTGAAAACAAGTTAAGCAATTACTTTCCCTGTGGTGGTTTTGACCTTTGTCAACTTATGTAATAAGCTTTTACTACATGCCCACAATTCCTTTCCCTGTAAAGTTCTGGAGTAGAATCAGCCACAAGAGAAATGGGTGTAAGACGGCACAGCAGAGGAAAGTGGCGCCCACTAGGTTCTGAAGGTTGAAGAAGGGCCCCTCATGTTGTCAATGATCTGCTGCCTTAGCTACTGGTGTGTGTGTGTGTGTGTGTGTGTGTGTGTGTGGTGTGGGGCAGTGCCCTAGGCCCAAAGCTCCTTCTTCTCCCACTGAGTGTTCTCCCTCAACCACGCTACATCCTGGACGAGCTACGCTTTTCACCCCATGGTGAAGCAGTCAAGCAGGTGACTCCACAGGTTCAGGTTGCATGTGATGACACGTCACCTCTGAGGCTAACCTCATGGGTTCTGGTTCTCCTTATGTTTCCCAGTGTGTTCTGGCTACCCCATGATTTCAGGTTCAGTTTTCTTACTAACAGCAGACCCTGATGACACTGGTGACTCTAGATGCGCCCCCAGATGAAAGGCAACGTCTTTCCATAGACTGTTCACCAGCCCCCGTAGCGGGGCAAAAAGGTGAGATTCCGTAATGACTCTCTGTGGCCACTTCACTCGCGGGAGCCCTGCTCCCCTGCTCACACCCTAGCTGACACAGTTACTGGATCCAGAAAAACAGACCTTAGTCTATAACACCAACTAACTCCATAGACCTAGCTTTTTGTAATAAAATGAGAGAGGGGCAAGGCTATGAAAACTGTTAATTCTGGATAGATCATTATTGGTCAACAATGTAAATAAAATATGACTGCAGTGTTTGAAATTTTCCAACTCCTGGATTCACTGGACCTCTATCTGAGCCTCACTGAATATTATAGTTTTATTTTGCTTATGGACAATGTTTTAGTTTAAAGCAGAAGATCATTTTTAATTAATTTAATTTAAAGGATGTAATGATGAAACTTCTTAAAATATATTTCTACTATGGATTACTTTTTCAAGTTCTTTATCCTATAAAATTTTATATCTCCTAAAACAATGTTATACAGAGATGATATTGACATATGGATAAACAAGAAAAATATTAAAAATTTCTAGCAAACTTTATTGTATATAATACCTTACATATGATAAATTAGATGCTGCAAATTGATTAACAAGTAATAGATTATTTTTAAAGTCTTAGGTTTTATAAAGAGAATAACATTAATATACCAAACCACATATTACAACTGACTTTAGAAGGATCAGGAAGTTGAAGAAAATAAAAATGAACCCTTTCAATTGACATATTTAGATTTTGCTTTTAATTAAGAAAATTATTTCAATATTTCCTATTGTAAATATTTTGCACCAGTGGCCATTATTCACAGCATTCTGAGGGCAATTATTTTCTTCTTTATTTCCCACATACTTCTAATGGTCCCCTTTTGTTGCACAGCCATTTTGTTATATTCATCCTTGACATATTTGAGAATTTAACTAGTTATTATTTCTCAATTAGCTGTGTGTGTCTATAGATTTTGGTCTCTATCATATTCCATTCTAAATTTTTTCAGTCAGAGTGATGGTTGACATCCAAATAATCTTAGCCACATTTCATGCTAGCAAGCAAATATTTATCAAATGTATATTTCTTAAACAGAAGTTCATGGAGATAGATAGATAGACACATAGATAGACAGATATTCATTAAGTTGGTTGGAGAATATTTTTTATATTATTATATTATTTTTTTCCATTTTTACAATTTTTCAACTCTTATTCTAGAAGTTCATATAAGGCTACTATCCTCATAGTATGTTGGTTCCAATTCTCTTCCTATCCCTTAATTGCTATTGAATTCATATCCAAGAATCTAAGAATATTTCATTACGTGTCAGTCTAAATACTATTTTAGACATTTTTTTAAACATCTTGATTATATGTGAAATGATTAAGGGAAAAGTATGAAAAGATGCTGACATTTATATTCCCATTGAAGAAATCTGAAAATATTAAATTCTATTCCTTGGAGATATAAATCATTTCCTTATATGATTTTGGGAAGGTTTTATAATTTCAAAATTAATGCTGACAATAAAATATTTGAAAATTTCCAGAATTATTTCCAATGAAACCTTCATTTTTGGAAGTTAATAATAATGATGATTATGATAATAATAAATTCTGTAAAATTAACTATTAAAAGTATTTATCTTTGTTAAGTATTTGGGTAAGAAGATAGATTCAGTAACACTTTTCAAATATTCTGTAGAAAATCACTGGGATTTTAAAATAGTGTTTTTGAGGAGGAGGAAGTAGGAAAACTAGAATTTTTTTAAAATAGAAGGTACTTAATAGGAGTATGCATTAGAATAATCTAATTTGTTTTAGAGCATCATATCATCTTTGAAAATGTCTCATGGGTTAGAAAAATAAGTATTTTTATTCCTTCTCCCTCAATATAAAATTGATTTTATTATTAATGAATAAAATTTGTTTTATTAAATTTATAGCACACTCAGATGGATTATATTCAATATCATGTTATAAGTTTGAATACAGCAGGACAGTTTAATAGGATTGTTCTTGTCATGATATTATATGAAAGATACAAGGACATTCCCATTGAACTACTAGACACGCAGAACTTATGTATATTTGCCTAATAGTATTCTCTCAGAAATTTTGCCCACATGCCCTGATAAAAATGACATTTTAAATATTAATTTTCCTTGTCTATTTCCTTTTATAAACTACAAGCAATTTTTTGGCAGAAGAGAAGATGCTTCTAAAGAGCTGCCAAAAGCCTTTCCTTGGCAGAATTAATTTTAAAAGTGACATTTGCATCAGTAAGAAAATTGTATTTGAGGAAACATATGTCAATTAACATCCAAAAAAAGTTAATATTAATCTATAATCACAAAATTTATGAGCAAAATTTCAAGCAGTATATAGTTTAGGGTTAACAGCACACACACTGGAGTCAGTTCAATTAATATTCACCAGGAAAGGCTTGCACTGAAGCAAATATATTGTTCCTGATATTAAGAAAAAGCTTTCATTTTTTTCATCATGGGATATGATGTTAGCTGTGGGCTTTTCATATGCAGCCTTTCTTATTTTGAGGTAATTTTCTTCTATAACTAGTCTGTTAACAGCAATTATCATGAAAGTTTGTTGAATTTTTTTTTAATGCTTTTTGTGCACGTATTGGGATGATTGTGTGGATTTTTCTCTTTTTTCTTAATAGACTGAAAGTTTTATATCACTTTCACATTCTCCACAAGACTGAGTGAAATGTAGAGAGATTTTCTATAAGCCCCCCTCCACACAAACACACACTCACAGACATAGACTCTTCCATTATCAACATTCCCCTCCAGAGTGATACATTTGTTAAACTGATATATCAGAATGATCAATATTGTTAAAATGACCATCCTACCAAAGGCAATCTAGAGATTCAGTGCAATCCCTATCAAATTACCAATGGCATTTTTCACAGAACTAGAACAAAAAATTTTATAACTTGTATAGAAACACAAAAGACTGCAAAGAGCCAAAGCAATCTGGAGAAAGAAAAACGGAGCTGGAGGAATCGGTCTCCCTGACTTCAGACTATACTACAAAGCTACAGTATCAAGACAGTATGGCACTGGCATAAAAACAGAAATACAGATCAATGGAACAGGATAGAAAGCCCAGAGATAAACCCATGCACATATGGTCACCTTATCTTTGACGAAGGAGGCAAGAATATACAATGGAGAAAAGACAGCTTCTTCAGTAAGTGGTGCTGGGAAAACTGGACAGCTATATGTAAAAGAGAGAAATTAGAACACTTCCTAACACCATACACAAAAATAAACTCAAAATGGATTAAAGACCTAAATGTAAGGCCAGACACTATCAAACTCTTAGAGGAAAACATAGGCAGAACACTCTAAGACATAAATCACAGTAAGATCCTTTTTGACCTACCTCCTAGAGTAATGGAAATAAAAACAAAACTAAACAAATGGGACCTAATGAAACTTAAAAGCTTTTGCACAGCAAAGGAAACCATAAACAAGACGAAAAGACAACCCTCAGAATGGGAGAAAATATTTGTAAACAAACCAACTGACAAAGGAGTAATCTCCAAAATATACAAGCAGCTCATGCAGCTCAATATTAAAAACACAAATAACCCAATCCAAAAATGGGTGGTACATGTAAATAGACATTTCTCCAAAAAAGATATACAGATTGCCAACAAACACATGAAAGGATGCTTAACATCACTAATCATTAGAGAAATGCAAATCAAAACTACAATGAGGTATCACCTCACACCAGCCAGAATGGCTATCATCAAAAAATCTACAAACAATAAATGCTGGAGAGGGTGTGGAGAAAAGGGAACCCTCTTGCACTGTTGGTGGGAATGTAAATTGATACAGCCACTATGGAGAATAGTATGGAGGTTCCTTAAAAAACTAAAAATAGAGTTACCATATGATCTAGCAATCCCACTCCTGGGCATATATCCAGAAAAAAACTCTAATTTGAAAAGATATACACACCCCAATATTCATAGCAGCACTATGTACAACAGTCAAGACATAGAAGCAACCTAAATGTCCATCAACAGATGAATGGATAAAGAAGATATGGTACATATAAACTATGAATATTACTCAGCCATAAAAAAGAATGAAATAATGCTACCTGCGGCAACATGGATGGACTTAGAGATTATCATAGTAAGTGAAGTAAGTCAGAGAAAGACAAATATCATATGATATCAGTTATATGTGGACTCTAAAAAAATGATACAAATCAACTTATTTACAAAACAGAAATAGACTCATATATAGAAAACAAACTTATGGTTACCAAAGGGGGTAGCGGGGTGAGGGTGGAGGGATAAATTAGGAGTTTGGGATTAACATATGCACACTACTACATATAAAATAGGTAAACAACAAGGATGTACTATATAGCATAGGGATCTATACTCAATATCTGTTAATAATCTGTAATGGAAAAGAATCTGAATCACTTTGCTATACACTTGAAAATAATACAACACTGTAAATTAACTATACTTCAATAAAAAATGTAAAAGAAAATTGATATAATATTTTATCACTCAAAGTTCACAGTTTACATAAGGGTTCACTCTTGATGTTACACATCCTAAGTGTTTAGACTAATATATAATGACATGTACCCATCATTCTAGTTTCATGCATATTAGTTTCATTGTCCTAAAAACCCTCTGTATTCCACTGATTCATCCCTCCCTCTTCCCTAAGCCCTAGCAACGACAGATCTTTTTATTTTCTCCACATTTTGTTTTTTCCACAATGTCCTATAGTTGGAATTATACACTACGCAGAATTTTCTGACTGATTTCTTTAACTTAGTAATATACATTTAAGTATCCCCCATGTCTTTTCATGGCTTGATAGCTAATTTTTTTCGTGGCACTAACTGATATACTATTGTCTGGATAAACCACAGTTTTATTTTTTATCATTTAACTGGTGAACATGTTGGTTGTTTCCAACTTTTGAAAATTATTAATAAAGCTGCAAGAGACATCTGTGTACAAGTTTTTGTGTGCACCTAAGTTTTGGTAAATACCAGAAAGTGTGATTGTTGGATCCTATGGTAAGAGTACATTTAATTTTGTAAGAACTTACAAAACTGTCTTTCAAGGTGGCTGTATCATTTTGCATTCCTGCCAGCAATGAATGAGAGTTCCTATTGCTCCACACCCTTGTCAACATTTGGTGTTGTCAGTGTTCTGGATTTTGGCCATTTTAATAGTTGTGTGGTGATATCTCATAGGTATTTTAATTTATTACGTTTCCCTGATGACATATGATGTGGAGCATCTTTTCATATGCTTATTTTCCATTCATATATCTTCTTTGATAAGGTGTCTTTTAAGGTATTTGGTCCATTTTTTAATTGGATTTTTAATTTTCTAATTGTTAGTTTAAGAGTTCTATGTACCTTTAGATAACAGTCTGTTATTACACGAGTCTTTTGCAAATATTTTCTTCCAGTCTATGGAAGAAAAATTCTCTTTATAATTCTCTTGACATTGTCTTTTACATAGGCAATTTTTTTTTAATTTTGAGGAAGCCTAGCTGATCAATTCTTTCTTTCATGGATCATGGCTTAGGGGTTGTATCTAAAAACGTTTCACCATACCCGTGGTCTAGATTTTACTAGAATTAATGTGTTCTAAAACTGTAGAATTATTGAGGAATAATCAGTGCAACACTAAAAGAGATTAATAGAGTAATATAATAATCACAATATGTATTTAATATTAAAACAAAGTGAAAATAAAACAGGCAGATTGATTATCAAACAAAATGTGAGGTGACAGATATACATCTAAAGACAACAATAATTTTTCTAATTGTAAATAAACTAAATATTTCATTTCTAAGACTGTCAAATGAGGAAAAATAAATAATCCTTCAAGAAGGCATAACAAATGTAAAATACTGAAAATTTCAGGGTAAAAATACTGATAAAGGTATAATGTGCAAATACTAACCAAAATGAGGCTGATATAAGCTATATCACTACCAAAGTAAACTTTTAGACTAAATTAATTATACAAATAATGAACATTTCAAATAATAATTGAGACAGTTCTATAGGAAGCTATATCAATACTAAATGTGTAAGCTACCAGAACCTAACATCAATATACCATAAACGAAAACTGGAAGAACTAAAAGGAGTTAACAGAAAAATCCACTACAGAGCGGCAGATTTAATCATTCCATTTTCAAGTTTACTTACTAGTAACAAACTCTCCCCAAACAACTTTAGATAGCTTTTGATATAATTAAACAAGAAAAGAAAAAAATATGTCATTAAATCAGTGATATTATAGCTTGTGATAGCATAGACTTTTCAGTAATAGACTTTAGGGGTTAAGAATAAGCTTAAATAATAACAGGCCATGGGGGTATAATAGCTATCATGACCTAATATCATCCCTAAAGAGAATATCTGTGCCAGATGCAGCCATGTGCCTTCAAGCACCCAGAGGTATTGTTATCTAATAATTATACCTTCTGCTTTCCACACAGATAGTATAAACATTCTGTATTTAAGTACAGTCACTATACAAATTTCAAGTATATTGCTCTGACCACAGGAAAACACTGATTAATGTAAGAAAAAGTTAATAATTCAAAATACAACTATATTGCATAACTCATTAGAATATAAGAAAAATTCTCTTACTCTACAGTTTAAAAAAGCACTTCTTCCTTTAAAAAAGACAAATATTAATAAAAATATAATAGGTACATATTCATTACTATAATAAAAAAGTAATTGTTTATCAAAATCAATCACTGTAATCATCGATCTCTATTCTCGCATTTTTTATGTAAAGAAAACCAGGGTGATCACGTCCTTAAATAATTCTGGAGTTTTATTTCAACCTTACTCTTTGAAAGGATAGTTATGAGCCAACAGAATTAAAAGGAAAGTGGAAAAAAAAATGAAAAAAAAAAAAAAAAATAGAAATAAAAAAAAAAAAAAAAAAGGAAAGTGAATTCAATATTTCATGCTACAAATTTGTGGCTTATATCTCATTAACTGGTTAACATTTTATTTTTAAACATATTTTTTTTGATGTGGACCATTTTTAAAGTCCTTATTGAATTTGTTACAATATTGCTCCTGTTTTATGTTTTGGTTTTCTGGCCGCGAGGCAGGTGGGATCTCAGCTCCCCAGCCAGGGATCGAACCTGTACCCCCTGCATTGGAAGGTGAAGTCTTAACCACTGGACCACCAGGGAAGTCCCTAATTGGTTAATACTTTAAAGATAGAAAAGAGTTTAAGGATGTTATAAAAGTATAACAGAAAACAGATATTATTTATTATGAAATAAGTCATTTAAGACTTGTATGATTGTTATGAATAATTTTAAGATAAAATAATCACATAAATAAATTTAATATTATCATGATGGGCAGCCTTTCACAGATGATACTCAATTATAAGAAAAAAAAATGTTTTTCTTTATTCTTCCCAATCATCTCAAAACTCTCTATGCTTTTTAGTATTTCATCTTAATAAGATTTAAATTGGCAAAATAGCAAGCACATTTAAACATAGCCAGTCAGTGACAGAACTGATACAGAATATACTTCACTCCATCCTTTGTCTGATGTGCTTTCCATTGGAATTCCCTGTTTCCATTAGGAGAAATACAGCACACATGAAAGAAAAATGTTGATACTCTAATAAAATGAGTTACACAAGGAAAAATTTTCTTTTAATGTCCCATCTTATATCATCAACCAACCATTAAACCACTTCAATACCAGCAACACCCCTTACTGTTCCAGAGTATATTATTGACTGGAAAATTGTTCTGTTAATTTAAAAACTATTATAAGTTTTCAGCAATTTACAGCAAAACTAATGATATGCTTGTCAATAAGTTGAAACCCAATGGAAACAAAGTTTTCAATTTAATTTCTAAGAAATCCAAAGCTACCAGCTTACTGTATTGAAAACAGCCATAAACCAGAAATAGAACAGATCATCATAGCCTGCCAGAATCTGAATAAGTTACATATAGAGAAAAATAGGAACAAGAGATTGATTTGAGGAGAGATTGGGAAAACACACACACATGCACACGCACAAACCAAAACTTTCTAATAGCTAGAAGCTTTAACACATTTTCCAAAGTGGAAATAACAGTTTTTTGGCAAAGCAAACATATAACCATAATACACAAGACACTAAAAATAATGTAGAAAAGGAGATACAAAAAAGTTGCAAAGCATGCCCTTGGGAAGTTCAAATACTAGAACATTAAGGTAAATAAGAAAGTCAACAAAAAGGTGTCAAAAGATGGAGACTATCTCTCAATAACATTATATGTATCAATCTACTAAGAACTAACTGATATGAAAACATAGAGACCAACTCACAGAATGAAATCCAGTAGCACTTGAATTCTGGGGTAAATTTTCATTGAATTATCAAAGTCTTTATATCCTCTGAACCAGGATATTTGATCAGGTGGGCTTTGGTTTTATTTTAACCTCAAAATTTAATCTGGAGTAAGTTTATATATAATTTAGTCCTCTTAAATACCTAGGTTAAAAATGTCTGAGTCCCTTACGACTAGACCATGTGTAATACATGAGTAAGAAGTTCTACAGCTTCGCGAGGTCTCAATCTGTTTCTCTGTAGTCTTTCAAAGTTTGTAGTGAGCCCAGCTGTTAAAAAAACAGGTAGATATTTTGCACTATTATTTTTTCAATATGAAAGGGACATTTAAACAATGGTTTCTTTCCTTTTATTTTCCAAAAAAGAGGTGAATCCACAGAATCTCTTAACTAATCACTATTTACTTTCAACGTTTACCTCAGAATATGATGTTGAGTGTTATTCTCACTAATGTGTGTGTGTGTATGTGTGTATCCACACTCATACAACTTAGAGATAACTTAATAACACGGTCTAAATCATTAATACTAGTCTTCCTGTAGGGCAACAGCTCTGCCATGGTCCCCTGATGACCTTGCCCGTATCTACACAGGTCACCTAGGAAGGCTTAATAACAGTTGATCTAAGTTGTGGCAGAATGCCCTGTGATTGTTCTGGACTGCAAGAACACGGGAGGTTTTATAATGAGGTGCTACTAGGCCGTTTCTCATTCACCTCCCTATTTATCATGGAGACTGGTCATGAGACAGTTTCTTATTGCCTCTGGGTTCTGATGAGCTTGGAGGCTTTCTCCTTCACTTCCTTAAAGTACATAACTTCAGGCTTTCAAACTGCAGAGATGCAGCATGAAATCAGCTCCTCAGCAACAGGGTGGCCTGCCATTCTAGTCTCAGTCTTATGGACCCTTGTTTCAGTGTCATCCCATGGAACAAGAGACTTTAGGAGTTGACACCTGTGCTCTTCTTGCTTTCACTGTCTATGTAAGTAATAAATTGTCTGAATTTAAAACGAGTTCGTTGTTTCTTTACCAGCCAACTGTGTCAGTATTACTTGACACTGCCTTTCCAAGAAATATCACATTTGAGGCTCTAGTCACACAATACTTCTCAATAAAGTGGATTTTTCTTCAGCAAAGTGATGGCTAGCAGGCCATATAGTTTAGACATTTTAATTAGTACTTGAAGGGAAAAACTATAATTGAGAACTTAAGGTTCAATGATCAAATTTGGGACCATGTGGTTTTTTCAATTGCCATAATTTTTCAAGATTTATTAGGGAATCTCTCTCACTTTGGTTTTCTTAAATGGGAAAAACAAAAAAACAAAAAAAAACACCTCCTCTCTGGATAGGATAGTTCAGAATGCCTAGGAAAGAGGAGACAAATTCTGCAGAGTTTCTGTATCAAATACAAAGAAACTATGTTACATGCCATATAATGCTTCCAGAATGCTGAGCAAACTGAACACCAAATGATGCTTCTCAGAATATTTCAAGGCTATTTTAATTAAAATTAGAAGATCTAGCAAGAAAATCATTACTATTCATCTTCCTTTCCATGTATAGATGACATAACTACTTAAAAAATAAGGGAAAACGAGGCAAAGCAAAAAGAGCTTGAAAACTTTTTATTATGGAGTCTCATCTAGGACTTCATTCCATCAGCATTAGCTGAGAGTTCATTGTTGGAATGAGAAGTACATAAACAAGAAAAAATTAAATGCTTACCACTCACTTTTGAAAAAAACTTAAAATGTTGACAATACATACATTTTTCAGAGTTATATCTGAAGATCTGTCCCTATTTGCAAATGTGGACTAAGTTTTATAATTTGTTTCGCATGAGTAGTCATCAATACCTTAAAAATCTATCATATGGGTCCATATTCGACACATAAAAAAATGATAACCAGCTACACTCATCCTTTTGCAAGTTACTATGCTGACATTCCTCCAAGACAGAATTTAAATAATTAAAATTCAATGTAGTAACTACAACAAATAACATGGAGATTTGCAGTTCATTCTTACGTAAAGAGTTGAATTATATAACTGCATATCATTGGTAAAATGATATGATAATATACAGAAGACTGATTAAAATTTTCACTGAATATATTTCTTGTTCTGATAAGATCTGGTCAAATATGTTTTAAATACACATTTAAATTTTTTTGCACATTTATTATCAATATTTGCAAATTGAAATAGTAATATTTGGACTTGTGTCAAAAAATGCTACAAAATATTGAACTAATTGCTATCCAATATGTTTGAATGAGCATATTGAGTAATTTTATGTCTATCCAACCTCTTTACAAGTGATATTTAGTAAATACTCCTAGAGAAATAACATGCTCACGCAAAGGAAGTGAACAGTCCCTTAACGATATCAATGACATGCTGATCATGTTAAATCACTCTCTTTAAAAACATTTTGATTCAAAATTTGCTCAACACATGACAAAAAGTCTTTCGATAATATGTTTACATTTAAATACAAGAACTAATTAAAAACCTCTGGACAAAGAATAAGTTCCACAATTCCTCTAATCTAGTACAATATCTGTTTCAATTTTGTTTTAGTACCTCCAATGTTTTAACCTCACTGTAGGATTTAAATCTTAATAAACACACACAATAATGATGTCATTTTTCGTGTCATTATTATACCTTACTTATGTTCACATTTCAAAACTAAAAGAGTAATTTTATAATAGATAAACACTAAACATACTCAGTGACCATCTTTACTGTCCAAAAATAATGCTAAAGATGGGAAATTATTTTTCAAGATGTTCCTCCAAATGTGTGTGTGTGCTTGTGTGCTATTTTAATCAGAAAAAAAATGTTATTGTACTTTGTATTATTTCAGTAGCTTGCTTCTTTACTTTATTGATTAGTCCTGGAAAATTGTCTTAAAACCCAAAGAAAATATATGAGAACAACACTACATAAGACCAGTAACAACTACATAAAATAGATAAGACGTACATAACACAGAAATAAATAACATTTTTTAGGAAAAAAAACAGACATCTTAAAATTTTTGTTCAAGTTTGTGTATACTTCAAATATCTAATCCCTAATGACAGACTAATAATCATAATCTAAACATTGTATGAATGTCAAAGCACTACAAAATAAACTTTGTATAATACAAAAATGTAATTGTCTCTTGTTTTACTTTCTAAAATACTTATAAATGACTACAGTCAACTCTCACTCATAAAAATAATGCAAATATGATAAAGAAATTATTAGAAGAAGAACACAGCAGCATATTAAAATACCATTCAACAGGAGAAAGAGGTCTCTGTTATACAATTACAAAGAAGATACGTTTAATATGCACACATATTCTGGTTAAACCAAACTCGTAGAACAGGAACTGATGGGCACACCTTTACCAGGAATACACACAAAGACACACTGTACACCACACACACACACACACACACACACACACACACACACACACACACATCTTTACTTCTACCATGTGTTTAGGGTTAACCTAAACAGAAAGGGAATTTTTTTTGGAAAGTTATTTTGTAGTCTATATATCAACAGGAAGAAAAGCCCATGCCTACAAGAGTAGAATGATAGAGGAGGTGACATTTGAACTGAACGTGGAGGAAACAATATTTTATGGTAAATTCCCACCGAATTTTTCCACTGGAAGAAAACTGTGGCATACGTCTAGAGTTAAACTAACCAAAAATGTTGTTTAAATAATTAGGACATTTGAGTAACTGGGTAATACTTAATTCATTTTAACATTTCACGTTCTGTACAGAGATTTAAGTAATACAGTTTCATTTACCTGAAAGCAAACTGTTGCCAAAATGTCCTTTCAACCTCATGAAGTCTGAGCAGTCAGCTTGTAGGAGCAATTTGGAAATCATGACTCTGATTAACTAAGCTTCCAGGAAATTTCAAAATATGTTAAGAGTCAGCTGACTTGTCAGTTCCATATGGTTACTTTCAGAATGAGATCATAGGGTTATTTTATTGCAATAAGGAGATCAGTAAGTAGTTCACAATTGTGTTTGAATTGTATCAATTATTCCTCTTTATTATACTTTTATTTACATTGATAAAATGTAAGTTTTGAAAATGTTTATTCCATATTCATTTTTCATTTCTTTGTGTCTCATGCATATAGTAAATATTGATACTATATATTTTAACACATGTCAATATACTAAATTGCAAAAATATTTAAAACTTATTTTGGAGCAAGTCAATCTGTTTACTCCAAGTAGATGATAAAAATTATCAATATCTAAAATCACATTACTTCGTAGCTTAGGGTTCCACAACAAATTATTCGTAGCTTAGGGTTCCACAACAAATTAAGTATGGTCAATAAGTTTATCATGAGACTTTAAAAAATATATTTCCACATTGTCTATCTTAAACACAAAAGAATCATGGGGTTTGGGACACCTAAGAAGCCCCCTCCCTATTATTTTCTCTCTTCCAATCATGTGCAGATCCTATGACAACACTGCAAAAATACAAAGGAAACATTTGGGAATAATAACTTTAGTAGAACAAAATGGCCCAGGTTGTATTCCATTGGACACCAATATGTAGAGTGATAATAATTATTCCTGGAAAGAAGTGCTCTGCTCTGGGGCCAAATAATTAAATTTGTGTATTATTCACACTTGAAAATTAACAATTTATATTTGCCTATCAAATATTCTGAGGAATCTTGCTCTGAAAGTGTTGTTTAAAGTTTGTTTAATCTTCATTAGCAAAACTTCTTGCTTTATTGTACTACATATTCTATCCACATTTTATCCAATCAGTAATGTTTTTTGAACACCTTGAATAAGACTTGTTTATCCTGTCTCCTTGTTGAAATCACACCTTAACTTTTGTTACTGATTTTTGGTTTAATTCCACAGTGTTGAGGTAATAAATTCTTAATGATTTCACCTGTGAAATTTTACTGAAGCTTTTTTATGGTCCAATACATGATCAGTTTTGCTAAGTATCTCATGTATACTTGAAAATAATATAAATTGTGTGCTGAGAGTGGGAAAGGGAAACTTATGTGAAAGTTAGATATATCTAAATTTCATTTATACCTCAAGACTTTTCTAAACATCTCAGTTACATCTGTCAATCCCCTTTGCCATTTTTTGTTTTGTTTTGCTTCGGTTAGCTTCAGTTAAGTTTTTGTCACTTAGGTTATCAAGGTAGCCATGAAAAATGCAACAGGAAAATATTGTTAAGTAATTTCCATGCTAAACATAAGTTCTTTAATTCCATGCTTCCCATTATTCGGTTCTCATTTTTTTGAGGACTTATTTGGTATAGACATACACACACATATATGTTTATATATGCATGCATATGCTTTTTTCCTGCAAGGTTGTCTTAGTGTTGTTTTTTCAGGGCTTAACATGTTGTAAATGTCCTAACTGAATGACAACTGATGGGTTTTTATTCTTTTTTTTTTTTTTTTTTTTTGGTATTTTCTCTCCAGTATTCAGTAGAGAATAATTCATTTTCTGCTCAAATTTCATTTTGCAGTTAAATCTGAGGCCAGGCTGACTTATCTACCTTGTAGATAATGCATTTTTTGAATTAATAAGCCTTTAGGAATATTTCTTTATCTCTTCAATTCAAAATTTTCCAAGTTTACTTATCACTGTATATATAAGCTAGATATATCATCTTATTTCCTTATCCATCACATTTAATTTTTCAGTTATGCAAATGGTAAGACACAGGAAAAGTATAATGAGGAGATGAGGCGAGTTAAGGGAGAAAGAATCACATTAAATCTTGCTTATATATTTACCTAAAAGTTTGATGATTTTAAGTAATCAATAATAGTCGGTTTTAATTAGATGTAAGGGAAAGTCCAGTTATGAATATCCATAAAATGACATTGCCATAACAATAAATATTTGACAAAGGTTTTTAGATTTTTAGAAAAAAAATACTTTTATTAAGCATGTGCCATTGAGCATATGACTCTTAAAGCATTATTCCCATTCAATATTTTTATTCATGAAACAAATGGAAGAAGTCAATACTCATTATGGCATTTGCATCTTCTAAAATACTTTGAAACTAGTGGATTTACAAAATCTCTGCTCAGCATTATTTGCGATTTGCCTCAGTACGTGGAATGATATATTCTGTCTCTCTATACATGGTAGATTAGAGACCAAGCCAGTAATTATAGGAATTTATCCTTTTAATTAGAAAACAGTTAAACATAATGAATACCACAGTCAGGATCAGACTCTGCATAGAGAAAAGAACACAGTTCCTACTCTAATAGATCTTACAGTTTGGTGAAAATTAAAAATAATTTCAAAGCAAATGAACTTATAATTTCAAATGTGAAAAGATACATAAATAACAGAATGCTGTTAGAAAGATTAAAGGTGTACCAGATCTGATTTGTATAGTGTGCCAAAGCTTTTCTGAAAAAGGAAGAAAGACAAGAATCAAGGTATGTGAAGGAAGAGCATCTTAGGAAAAGGATTGACTTTTGCTATGGGCTGAGACAAGAAAAAACTTGTTATATTTTCATATACCAATGAGAAACAGAATGCCTGCACCTAGTCTTCAAGGTCCAGGTCAGGGGACAATGTGGTAGTGTCAGGCTGGGAATCTATCTTTCAGGCATTTATGGAATATATGCCGGAGCCCTTGTCCACAGTCATAGAATCCGAAGTAAGGATTAAAATTCTGAGAGCTTACTTGTGAGTTGCACTCCCAGTGGGAGGCTGAAAAATAAACAGAAGCAAACAGAAAAGAAAAATGCAAAGAAATTACATGCAATAATTTACATTGTTGGCCCATTTTTTATAAAATGCTGAGAAGAGACACAGCTGGACTCTCAGTAAATATGTTTTCTCAGAAAGTGAGGCTTCCTCCAGAGGATTTAAGAAGGAAACTAAACTTGGATAGTTTTGTGAAAAGAAAAAAGGTCTGGGGGAGAGTTAATCTGTGCAAATCCCTTCCATTTCTTGTTTTCCATTAGCCAAAGATCTCACTCACATCCCTCCACTTTCAGGTTTTGTCATCATGCTCTGAAACCCCATAGTTTGCGGCTTCATCAAGCACACAAGTGATGGGATGATATGAAAAATGAAGGGTAATGATTAACAGAAGAAAGACAGCGGGACAGAGAGAGAGAGGGAAGCAATATTGAAGGACTCCTAGAAAGCACACGGTTTGTATCTAATAATACACCATGATAAAAAATTTGGGATTTATGCTCAACCTAATGGTAATATATTGAATAATATTTTTTTTAAATTTTTATTTCTTTTTATTTTTGGAAGTGGTGGGTCTTCGCTGCTGCACGCGGGCTTTCTCTAGTTGAGGCGAGTGGGGGCTACTCTTCGTTGTGGTGCACGGGCTTCTCATTGCGGTGGCTTCTCTTGTTGCAGAGCACGGGCTCTAGGCGCACAGGCTTCAGTAGTTGTGGCTCGCGGGCTCAGTAGTTGTGGCTCGCGGGCTCTAGAGCGCAGGCTCAGTAGCTGTGGCGCACGGGCTTAGTTGCTCCGCGGCATGTGGGATCTTCCCGGACCAGGGCTCGAACCCGTGTCCCCTGCATTGGCAGGCGGATTCTTAACCACTGCACCACCAGGGAAGCCCCTTGAATGATACTTAAAGCGTTGTGATATGATCAGATTTATATTTGCAATTGATAGTCTTGTAGAAATGCAGAGGGTCAGGTATGCATTTAGTAAGAAGAATGGTTAAAAAGCTTTTTAAATTGTCCACTTGAACAATAATGAGGTGGGAAAAAGTGAATAGCTCTAAGAGGTACTTTGAAGGCAGAATCAGTGAAATACACTGATGGCTGTGGAAAATGCAGAATGAAGAAAAATCAAGATGGAGTCTCAGGTTTCTAGGACAAAAACTAGGAAACTTTGATAACTCTTGATGAAGTGAAGAGGAAAGATTTGGGAGTTGGATTTGAATAGAGATTATTAGTATGACTTCTTCAAATTAATTTCCCTGTTTTTTTTTTTTAAGAAAACATAATTGGCTTGAAATGGCCTGAAATCTCAAATCTGATTTCAAATTTCCAGATATATTATAAACCTTCTAAAAATATTGAATCATCAAAATGTTGGTGTTTCCTCTTTCTGCCATCCACTAGAAAGGGAATTTTAGTTGTAGAAACACATAAGTTGAATCTGTATGGTTTTAATAAATGGGACTTGAAAATTGAATGCATATTAAATTAATAAATTTGAGACAGGCTGTGTGCTAAGCATTCTACCTGTATTATCTCTTTTAGTCTTCACAGCTATTTGAGATAGGCATTGCTATTATCCACATTTCATAGAAACTGATGTATAAGATTATTAAGTAGCTTTCCCAGGATATTTTTAATTATGTGGTAGTACCAGGGTATAAATTAAAGTATTCTGAGCCCAGAATTAGAATTCATTATCAGTATGTTGTATTGTTTCATATGTCATTCCATAGTTATACTGTGGCTTTGGAGGTTAACAGGATTGGATGGAAACTTTGTCCCATCACTCAACAGATGTAATACCTCAAATGAGTGACTCAAATGAGTCACACAGGCCTTCAATTTTCTAATCTGCAAAAAGAAATAATTACACCTACTTCACACACTGCTTTGAGATTCAAATGAGGAAGAAGCTGATCAAAGTTAAATATTCATCGAATGAAACTCTTTTCCCTCTCTCTAGTGTCCAGGCTGAGTATCTCAATGCAAATTTTTTTTAGGTATTTTTAAAACCTTTTGTTCGTGATGAACTCAACAGGCAGGCCAGAGAGTTAAAGAAAATATGTATCTTATGAAAATGATTTTATACATATAGTATTTTAAGTTCTGTGTTTTGAAAAGCAAAACAAAAAGAATTTGCTATGTTTACAGTTGAGATAGGGAGTGGGTTTCAGCGTAAAACACATTATGAAGCCCAGGTAATTTTATACTGATTATCATAACTTAGAAGAATGTTTGATTTATTATACCTGTCTCCGTAAGTAAGATAAAATGTTTAAACCAAAAGTAATTTTAATTCTCAAGCCTAAGACTGTGTTTAAGGGGGAAGAAAAGGTCAATTAGAGAAAAGCTTCTAGTGATGTAACAAGCTGAGGGAAAAAGGACCAGTTACAGAACTATCCTTATTCTGTCAGAGAAGTGCTGATGGATTTGCAAAATTGGGAAGGGGGGGGGGGAACTTCTGTAAAAGGTCTTAACTCTTGCCATGGGCTGTACTGAACATCCAACCTTGCCAAATTGAGATCAAACACTACTCCTTCATGTCTTCTTGGAGGGATTTTAAAGGAATTTGTATCTGTGACATATCATAGACTGACTTCCTCGGCACACATAGAAGCCAAATACATCCTACAGGAAAGAATACCTAGTCTATAAAATCTATTATTCAGAAACCATGGGTGAAAGGAAGTATTAGTAGATAGTTGGCACCAGTGCCTTCTCTTTGCACTTTAAAATATATGAGATTCCACTTCCCTATGTTTAAATATCTGCTTAAAAGACTTATTTTATTTTATTTTTATTTTATTTTATTTTTATTTATTTATTTTTGGCTGTGGTGGGTCTTCGTTTCTGTGCGAGGGCTTTCTCTAGTTGCGGCAAGCGGGGACCACTCTTCATCGCGGTGCGCGGGCCTCTCACTATCGCGGCCTCTCTTGTTGCGGAGCACAGGCTCCAGACGCGCAGGCTCAGTAATTGTGGCTCACGGGCCTAGTTGCTCCGCGGCATGTGCGATCGTCCCAGACCAGGGCTTGAACCCGTGTCCCCTGCATTGGCAGGCAGATTCCCAACCACTGCACCACCAGGGAAGCCCTTAAAAGACTTATTTTAATTGATACCTGGTATTGGACTGATGAGAATATTTTACATGATGCAAGCTTGTCTAGAAAACTAGTCTAGGAGAAACTTTCAAAATACAAAGATCCAATTTTTTTTCTTTTTTCTCAAGATTTATTGAGGTATAATTGACAAATAAAAATCATGTATATTTACAGTGTACAATAAGATGTTTTGAAAATTGTGAAATGATTACCACAATCAATTTAATTACTTTATCTATCACTTCACATGGTATTTTTTATGTGTGTGGTGAGAAGATTTAAGATGTATACTCCTAGCAAATTTCAAGTATATAATACAGTATTATTAACCATAGTCAACATGCTGTACATTAGACCTCCAGAAATCATTCATCCTACATAACTGAAACTTCATGTACGTTGACCAACATCTATCCATTCCCTTGCCTCCCAGAGCCCCTGGCAACCACTATTCTACTCTCTGATTCTATGAGTTCAACTTTTTCACCTTCCACATATAAGTGAGATCATGCAGTAATTGTTTTTTTTCTTGGCCTAACTTATCTCACTTGGTACAATGTCCTCCAGGTTCATCCATGTTGTCACAAATGGCAGGATTTCTTTCTTTTTTAAAGCTAAATAATATTCCATGTGTCCATATATATATATATATGTAAAAATATATGTAAATGCACATATAAATACATATATATGCCATATTTTCTTTATCCATTCATCCATCAATAGACACTTAGTCTGATTCTATATCTTGGCTATTGTGAATAATGCTGCAATGAACATGGGAGTGCTGATATCTTTTCAAGATTCTGTTTTCATTTCCTTTGAATATATACCCAGAAGTGATTTTGTTGGATCATATGGCAGTTCTACTTTTAGTTTTTTGAGGAACCTCATGCTGTTTTCCACGATGTACTGATTTACATTTTCACCAACAGTACAGGAGGGTTTCATTTTATCCACATCCTCACCAACACTTGTTATCTTTTGTCTTTTCATAACAGCCATTCTAACAGGTGTGAGGCAATATCACATTGGGGCTTTCTTTGAATTGCATTTCCCTAATGATTAATATTATCATGTTTTTCAGATGCCTGTTGGCCATTTGTGTGTCTGCTTTTGAGAAATGTCTATTCAAGTCCTTTGTCCATTTTTTAATCTTGTTTTTCCTTTATTCCTATTGAACTGTTTGAGTTCCTTGTAATTTTTGGATACCCTTATCAGATGGATGGTTTGCAAACATTTTCTCCTATTATGGAGGTTGTATCCTCACTCTTTTGATTGTTTCCTTTGCTGTGCAGAAGCTTTTAGGCTAATGAAGTCCCATTTGTCAATATTTGCTTTTTGTGGCCTGTGCTGTTGGGGGAATCAGATCCAAAAAAAACACCGCTCAGAATATGTCAAGAAGCTTTCCCTCTGTATTTTCTTCTAGTAATTTTACAGTTTCTGATCTTATATTTAAATTTTTAATCATTTTGAGTTGATTTTTGTAGATGTGTGAGGTATGGGTCCAATTTCATTTTCTGCATGTGGATATCCAGCTTTCCCAGTAAAATTTATTGAAGAGACTGTCTTTTCTCCACAGTGTGTTCATGGCACCTTTGTCAAAGATCAATTGATAGCAAATGCATGTATTTACTTCTGGGGTCTATGTTCTGTTCCATTCGTCTATATGTCTGCTTTTATGCCAGTACCATGCTGATTTGATTACTATAGTTCTGTAGTATATTTTGAAATTAGGTAGTGCACTGTCCTCAGTGTCACTCTTTTTGCTCAAGATTGCTTTAGGTATTTGTGGTCCTTCGTGGTTTCACATGAATTTTAGAATTTTTCCTATTTCTGTAAAAAATGCAATTGGATTTTTTACGGAGATTATCTTGAATCTGTAGATTGCTTTGGGTAGTATGGACATTTTAACATTAATTCTTTCAGTCCTTGAACACAAGATATTTTTCCACCTATCTGTGTCTTCTTCAATATTTTCATCAATGTTTTATAGTTTTCAGTGTATAGATCTTTCACCTCCTTGTTTAAATTTATTCCTAAGTGGTTTTTTTTCTTGATGCTACAGTAAATGAGATTGTTTCCTTACTTTCTTTTTTAGATAGTTCATTTAATGTATAGAAACACTACTGATTTTTGTATGTTGATTTCAGATTCTTCAACTTTACTGAATTTATTAGTTCTAACAGATTTTTGATGGTGTTTTTAGGGTTTTCTATATATGATATCATGTCATCTGCAAACAGACAGTTTTACTTCTTCCTTTCTGATCTGGATGCCTTTTTTTCTTGCATAATTGGTCTGGCTAGTACGTCCAGCACTCTATAAAAGTGGTGAGAGTGGGCACCCATGCATTTTTCCTGATCTTAGAAGTAAAGCTTTTAGCTTTTCACCATAGAGCATAATGTTTGCTGTGGCTTGTCATACATGTCTTTTACTATGTTGAGGTACATTCTTTCTATATCTAATTTGTTGAGAATTTTTATTACAAAAGGATGTTGAATTTTGGCAAATGCTTTTTCTACAACTATTGAAATGATCATATGATTTTTATTCTTCATTTTGTTAAAGTGGTGTATCATATTGATTGATTTGTGGAAATTGAACAATCCTTGCATCCCTAGAAGAAATCCCACTTGATCATGTTGTATGATCCTTTTAATGTGCTGTTGAATTAGGTTTGCTAATATTTTGTTGAGGACTTTTGCACCTATGTTCATCAGGGATATTGGCCATTAATTGTATTTTCTTCTAGTATCCATGTCTGGTTTTGTTTGAGGTTAATGCTGGCATCATAAAATGAGTTTGGAACACTTGTTCCCTACTCTTCAGCTTTTAGGAAGAGTTTGAGAAGATCAGTGTTAATTCTCTAAATGAGTGGTATAATTCACCAGTGAAGCCATCTGGTCCCAGGCTTTTCTTTTGGGAAATTGTTGACTACTGCTTCAATGCCCTTCTTTATTATTGATCTGTTTAGACTTCTTATTTCTTCGAGATTCAGTGTTGGTAGGTTGTATATTTCTAGGAATGCATCTATTTCTTCTAGGATATTCAATTTGATGGCATATAAGTATACACAGTAGTCTCTTACAAACCTTTTTGTTTTTGTGACATCTCTCCTTTTCTTTTCCAATTTTGTTTCAATCTTCTCACTTTTTCTTAGGCTAGCTAAGGATTTGTAGATTTTATTTATCTTTTCAAAAAAACCAACTCCTAGTTTTGTTGATTTTTTTCTATTATTTTCATAGCCTTAATTCCATTTAGTTCTGTTTTAATATTTATTATTTCCTTCCTTCTGTTAATTTTGAGATTAGTTTTTTCTTCTTTTTCTAGTTCCTAGAAGTATAAAATTAGGTTTTTATGTGAGATTCTTTCTTTTTTCTTACTGTAGGTGTTTATCTCAATAAACTTCCTTCTTAGAATTGTTTTGTTGTGTCCGTACGTTTTGGTATGTTGTGTTTCTAGTTTCATTTCTCTCAAGATATATTTTGTTTTCCCTTTGATTTCTTCTTTGACACATTTGTTGTTCAAGAACGTGTTGTTTAATTTCCCATATTTGTGAATTTCCAAAGTTTTCTCCTGTTACTGATCTCTAGTTTCATGCCATTGTAGTTGGAAAAGATATTTGATATAATTTCAGTCTTCTCAAATTTGTTAAGATTTATTTTTTGGCCTAACATATGATCTACCCTGCAGAATGTTTGTGTGCCCTTGAAAGAAATATGCATTTTGCTGTGTTGGATGGAATATTCTGTACATGTTAGGTCCCTTTGATTCTATAATGCTGTCAAATCCACTATTTCATTACTGATTTTCTGTCTGCATGATCTGTCAATTGTTGAGAGTCTCCTACTATTATTGCTGTTTATTTCTCCCTTCAGGTCTGTTAATATCTGCTTTATATATTTAGGTATCTCAATGTGTGCATTTATAATTGTTTTATCCTCTTGATGAACTAACCCTAAATAACCTAACACAAATAGAAAAGTGACTTGAGTTTTTTTGGTTGGACATTGTGTGACCATGTCAAGTTTCTTGAGAGTCCTGTCCACTCGATGCTTGTCACACAAAATCTGCAACTCTTTTGATTACTGAGCAAATAAATGTGGTGAACTGAGGATATACAGAAAATAAATGTTATTGAATAGTATGCTAAATACTTTATAATACTTCATCTTTAACCTTGAAAATAACCATAAGAGCTGTGTATCATTATCATCACTCAACAGCTGAACAACCTGTGGCTAACATCAGTCACACCACATGGCCAGGTTAATAGCTATGTTGCCTCAAAATTCCAAATCCTATACATTTTACGCTTTCTTGTTTACCACTACACAATATCTATAATTTTATATCTAGGATTGTATCAAATACAAGTCTCATCTGAAATCAACTTAATGATTTTTAACAGCAACAAAAAATTAAATACAGTTAAACTGTTGGGTTGGTTGAAGTTTGTTCTCTAGGTATAATATTTCAAATTTAAGTAATAACATTTCAGTATAAGAGCATAAAACACACATAAATACAGAAAAAAAGCCAATAAAAAGGAAGAAGGAATTCAATAGGGTAATTTCCTTAATATAACATGCAAGTAAGATATTTAGTAATAAACTCCTCCTGAGTGTTCTAGCTTATGCAGATGTCAGTTATCTAATCACTGCTTTATTAGCTGGCATAGATTGGATGCCTTCTAATGACATCTGTACATTTTGTGCTTCACTGGCATTATAGGACTCATCACTATTGTCTGGATAAGAAAACTCTTTGCTTTGTGTTTCAATGATAGAAGAAAATTGCATGCTAAATGTTTAACAGAAGAACTGTGTTTGAGTTTAACAACAAAACTACAAGTGGTTAATGAAGTGTGAGGTAGAAACTCTTATTCACTGTATTCATCTTCATGCCAGAAAAGGGGAAAAAGCCAAGATAACAAGCCTGCATGGATTTCCTCGTGATATGAATCAATTAAAATTCAGGAGGAGAGAAAACAAAAGTCCACAGCAATTTATTAATTTGTTTACAGCTGTTAGAATATGTAATATGAAAGGGTAGTTTGGGGAATAGCTGTAGACTGGGGGATATATTGATTTTGACGATATTGCTCAAAGAAACAGACAAGTGGTTTTGATGTATAAACTGCTGCAGTGTAACTTGTTTAGTCTATTGATTCATGTGCTTTGATGGAGTTGTATATGCCTGCTGTTCTGGGACTCACTGAAAAATGAGATGCCATTTCAATGTGTGGAATAAAAAGTATATTTAAATGTGAAAAGCTGCTGGTTCCTTCTGTTATTTTAACATAGTTTATTGTTCATTTGGCCACAGTTTTTTGCAGTAGCAACCACTATATCTCCTTTTTTAAAGGAGAGAAACCAATGCATCAAAAATAATAATAATTTAAATATGCTCAATTAAAATAAAAGAAACAATATTTTCTAGACTTCATAAGAAGTAGGAATTTTTTGTAGATAATGATAAAATCTTAAGATAAAGCAACAGTTTAGTGATCACAAAGGGAAAACAGCTGAGATATTATTGAGGGTAAATTCAATGTTAAAATCTTTACACTGCAATATAAAAAAAGATGTAAGAAGCCATTTTACAATGGATTGAAAATTTCCTTTATTCTTAGCTTATATAGATGAAAAATTACTCACTTTTGACTCCACATCTCAAAAGAGATGAGACACTATCTAAAAATAGGCATGAGTATCTTTCTGGATAATTTTTAAAAATAAATTTTGATATATATATAGATTAAAAATACACTTCTTTAAATATTTTTTTACTTGATGCTTCATAACTAAATCACAGAAAACAAGTTGTGTTAACTGAGGTTTGGAAGATGTAACAGTTTTGGTTATCACTAACTTACACCATTCTTTTCACTGCCACATCCTAAAAACTGTAACATTCGACCTATTCTTAACTTTGTTATAAAGAATGTAGCTAGAGAGAGTCTGATTTATAATACCTAATATACATACTCAGTTATTAATTATGATGTTCAAAGAAATAACATATGTCCACCTATAAGCTTATCTATATTTTATAAAAGATAAAACACTTCCTCCACTATAAGTTTTACTTATATTTAAAGATTTGAATAATCTGGTTTTGATTCAAAAACAGAATTATTAAAATGAGAATATCAGTGTTGGGAGACAAATCCTCTATAGATTTATGGGTTTTTTGCATGATTTGGGCTTCTGAACAAAGGACATGTTTGAATAGCACATATGTCCTGGAAGCTACAGTTAGCACATGCCCCAGAGAGAATTAGAGATACTCCCGGGGGGCATACCATGGTGTTAAAGCTCAAGTCCTATCTTTCCACTCTTCAGACACATTTGCTTACATTCCATAGTAATAAACCTAAGATATCTTCCCTCTTTTCTCCCAGAGAAGACTGACTTATACTTAAGGGTACTGTGTAATCTCTCTCTCTGGAGGAAAGAATGGGAAGCTATGCCAGCAGCCCCATAAAAGCTCAGCATCTCCTAATTCGGGGGTTCTTCCACTGTGCACACAGGTAATGTCCAGCCATCGTCCCAGCAAGATGTGGCTCTGGCTGCTGTTTCTGCTGTGAATAATAGAAGGCCTATTCCTTTGTTTTAAAGTTTGTGTCTTTCTGTAACCCACACAAATATATTTGTAGCGTTACAGCACTATATACATATATTTCATGCTGTAACAGGGTACTTGTTACCTTGCAAGTAGTAAGATCTTCAGTTTCGGACTTAACAATAAACCTCAAATTTACATTTGTAAAGTTAGTGAAACAACGTTGAAAAGCAAAGCATAGAGATTCAGTTTACAACAATATTCAATGTTTGGGAGATTGAATAATGACTCCCCCCTCCCAGAAAAGTCTATTCTCTAATTTATAAAACCTGTAAATATGCTACATTACAGGGAAAAAGGACTTTGCAGCTGTGATTAAAGTAGACATGGTGAGATGAGGAGACTTTACCTGGCTTATCTCATGAATCCTTAAAGGCAAAGAATCATTCCCAGATAAAGTTAGGGAGAGAAAAGACAGAGGAAAATGCAGAATAGACGTAAAGCATGAGACAAATTCAAATATCTGTTGTTGGCTTGGAAGATGAAGAAACGGAATCTTGAGTCAAGAAATGATGGCAGCCCCCAGAAGTTGGGAATGGCCCTATGCTGAAAGTCAGAAAGAATATGGGGACCTCAGTCTTACAGCAGCAAGAAACTGAATTCTGCCCACCACTGAATGAGCAAGGAAACAAAGTCCCTTTCCCCAAAGCTTTCAGAAAGGAATGCAGCAGCCCAATCAACGCCCTGATTTTAGCTAAGTGAGAACTATTTCAGTCTTCTGATCTACAGAACTGTGATATAATGAAGTTGTGTTGACTTAAGCCACAAAGTTTGTGGTAATTTTTAATGTCAGCAATAGAAAATAAATATACAATGTTACCCTCTATCAAGTTAACTTTGTTCACAACATGCATCTCCCCATTCTTCCAAGCACAGCTTTCTGATTTTCACTTGAAAAATCACAACTCCTCCATCCAACCTGTGTGGTTGGGGGTAAATTGACACCATCATTAGCTCTGATTGGCCATTCTATATATTTCATTCTTCTAGTAAATATGTTTGGTTCAGGAATAAACACATGGCCTAAGAAGGAAATACTGGACACCTCTGTTAGAGTTTCTGCTACATTGCATTTTTCTCTCTTTCATGGATTTGGTGGGGTGAGATGGTAAATTCTGAGGCTGTAGCCAACTTATGTCCATAAGTGGAGAGTCTAAAGCAGTGGGAGACCACAAAGAGCCTGAGAAGACATTAATCCTACAGAGATTATTTTAATCCTCTTCTCTTAAGCCTAAAATGTCCTTTTTCCTGTTCCTGTGAATTTGAGTTTGCATTCTCTCCCTTGATATAAAAACAGTATAACGTATATACCACATGTTTTTCTACCTGCACTTTGCACTTAAAATTCTGAACTTGAAGATAAATATTGGATTTTAAAAATTTCACAGTATTTTAGGGGAATCAATTGAATGGGAGACTCACTTGTGAGATTTGTTAAAAGTCAAGAATGAAGAACCACCATATTCTTTGTAAATAAGAATCTTTGTGTGTAGAAACCAAAAACCTGCATTTTTATAAAATTCTGAGGTTATTCATAAAATTCACTAAAATTTGAGAATCACTCCTCCAATAATAATTAATTAAAATGGAATATAATTGCAAATTGAATTTACCAACTTATAAACTTATTTTGTTTTCCTCTTTTTCATGTATAAGAACATGTTAGAATGTATTTGTTAATGTATAAAATTAGAAAAATCTATTCATAAAGATTATATATCTGATATTGATTAACTAGTATAGTAGACCTGAATTCCTTTCCTCCTCAATCTTTAGTCACACTAGTCACACTTCTTTTAATAAACTAGTATCTTAATTTTCTTCTAGAGGAAGCAATTCTCTTTCTCTGGACTCATTATGTTTAAGGAGAACTGTCCCCAATCTTGGCTACAGAATGGGCCTTTGATGTCCTTAAGGGAATCTGTGTATTCCATCCTCTTAGGCTAGGTGGTTAGGCATGACAGTCAAGCAGAGCCAGTGAGGCGTGAGCAGATATTGCTATAGCCAGTGGGAAAATAAAATAAATGCTCTACTCTCTCGCCTGCCATGGTCCAAAATGAGAAGCTGTGGCTTCCACCACTCTCCTGGACCAATGGTGGAGTCCGTGTTGGCTGGGTAAGTAAAAGGCTCTCATCATCACCTGAGAATGAAGCCCATAGAGCAACGGTACAGAAAAAGAAAGAACTGTGACCTTGCTGACATTATTTGAGTCATTAGATTTAGTCTTGACTGAAGCCAGCACCATCCTTGGATTTTTCATTACTTGAATCAATAGAGTCAGTTTTTGTCAAGGCCAGTTTGAGTTGGATTTTATATTACTTACCACATCTTGCCATAACTCTCAGTATTTCATAAATGCTATGTTATCTTCTATAAGATATTATCAAGATTTGTTCATCATAAAGTATTTTATATATTTCCTAATAACCATGATGTTCATAAGGTTGAAATAAAATTTTGAACAGAAACACTTCTTTTTATACTTATGTAATTTATAGATTGCAGGGATAGTAGTTCTTAAAATGTGACCTCCAGACCAGCACCCTCATCAACACCTGGGAACGTGTTAGAAGCAAGTTTGAAAACTACTCACTTAAGGGAATGGAAGAATTACTATTATGTAACTAACTCATCAGTAGTTTCAATTTGGTACCACACAATACAAAATAAATTTAACATTGTGTAGCACTAAACATTGGTGGGCCTTTAGGGGAAATACAGATTTACTGTTTATAGTAACATAACTCAAAAAGAAAGAAATGGGCATTGATTTTTCAAGATAGGTTATTCATAAAATGAAGAGATGGTTACCTCAATACTTATACTATTTTCTTAATCATTGTAGGGTGAACTGTGGTAGCTTATTTTTCCTCTGCATATAAAATTTCCCAACTTCTTTATTCTAGTTACAGAAAACACACAGCAATAGACATTTGGCTCAGGCTGATCTATATATCAAGCCTGTCTTCCTGAGGGATGGACAAATGACCAAGTAGTAGCAGTTAAAAAAAAATCCAGAACTACTATATAAACATTGGGAAATTTTTCTCTTTCTGCTGATGTAAAACTACACTTTGAACCATTTAGAGAGAGAATTTGTTGGAAAAATAAAGCCAAAACAACCAACAGATCAAACCTGAGTTATTTCTTTGGTCCTGTGAACCATGTGCGTACTCAGTACTTAACATAAAGTTCCTTTTTGCTGAAGCTGTTTGAGTTGAGTTTCCATCACTTGCCAGTAAAATAATCTTTAATAATATGCAGAAAACAGTGGCTATTAAATCTGCATATATTTCATACTGTGGAACACAGACCAGTATATTAACATTCACCATTTCCCTCAATGCATTTTATCAATGCTATACATCTCCCCATGATCAGCAACCTTATTAAACTTTGCCAATTTTTGACCTGATTACTAATATCACAATGATGTGGGTGTTAAGAGCTCGTGCTCCGCAACGAGAGAAGCCACCGCAATGAGAAGCCCGCGCACCACAACGAAGAGTAGGCCCCGCTCCCTGCAACTAGAGAAAGCCTGCGCGCAGCAACGAAGACCCAACACAGCCAGAAATAAATTAATTAATTTAAAAATATTATATTAAAAAAATTCCTTTATGTATAAGCCCTTTACCATTTGGATTACTTGAATCAATGGTTCTCAAACCTGGCTAATTTAAGAATCATTTGGAGAACCTAAAAATAAAAACTTTTAAAATTTAAAATTAAAAAAAAAATTTAAATACCTGTATCCATTACTAAAGCCCAGAATTTTGATTTAATAGACTTGGCATGGTTATTTGGTTTTGAAAGTCTTGCAAGCAATTTACTGTTTAGCCTGCGTTGCACAGCACTGATTTAAATTATCATCGCAAATTTAAACATCATCTAATTCTTAGGTATATTTTACAGATCCTTTAAAACATGTAATGTACCTAAATCAATTTGAATATGCTTACTTTCCAGAAATAAACATACAATACACACATATGCATTTGCTTAACACTTAACCTTTACTAAACCTCTGAACAGGCTTCCTCCTCTTATAAAACATTTTCTATATCCTGATATCAACTCAGATTTATTTATATCATTTTGTCAATGACCCCATTTTCTATACCTTATTTGATTAATCAAATAGTGTTTACAGCAGATCTTGGCCACAGAGTATTCTCTGAAATCTATTCCTTCTCAGACGACTTTTGTACTTAGGATAAAATTTACAGCCTTGGCTGTGGCTGCCTCTGGCCCCTGCACTTCCACCCAGTGTCATTCCAACGCACTTTCTTACTGACCTTTTCGGTGTGTATGTGTTTCATCCATACTGATGTTCTTCAGTCTTTGTTTTCCTTTTTTACTTAAATGAACAAATAGATGCATAACGCAATGGAACTGTAAGTATAGACCCTAATAACCTCGCTGTTGCCACTTTGTGTTACACTCTACCAACAACTCATACAAATATGAGTCTGATATTTCTCTTAGAGAGGTTTTCTTTCTCTTTTCACAGAAACTTTCAAATATGGAACCTCACATCCAAAGGTTAACAGATATCTATAATAATTAACAATGATTGAGTGTCATATGCCAGGCTCTTCTCTCAGTGCTCTATAATTATCTTTATCATGTATTATTTGTATAGTTAATTTGAAGAATATTGTTCCAATTTTAGAGACGAAGCTAAAGATTTATGGAGATGTATAATGATTTGGCCACTCTAGTCTGACTGTAGAGTACCCGCTGTGTTCGATTTTTTAACAGCTTATTGGGATGTAATTAACATATTACAAAAATCACCCATTTAAACTGTACAATTCAATGTGTATGAGGTATTCACAGGATTGTGTAAGAAACCCCGTTCCCAGCAGCAGTCATCCCATGCCCTAGAAGATTATGACTCTTACGCTAGTCCACACTCGATCTCCTGCAATTCATCAATATTACCATACGAGTATTTCTACAATTGCGAGGGCACAGTCTGATTGCCCTTTGGCTTTGAATTGGGGAATAAAGTAAAAGAAGTTTTCTGTTTGTTTTAAAAAATAGTATTTAAAGTAATAATTTAAGTTTGATGTTATATTAGGATTAAATACGTATTTTTAAAAGAGTATTTATATTCTTTATACATTCTTTTTAACTGTGGTGATACATAAATTTACATCTTCATATGAATTTTCTCTCTCGTGTAACAAAATATTACTATAATACAACTTGGATGTACATAAGCAAAAAACACAGTCCAAATTTATCCCATAAACTCTATCAAAACTGCTCCTACTTTTATGTTTCAAACCTCAATTTTAAGAACAATTATCAACCTAGTCAGTAAGTAAACAATTTAGGCTGGTCTCCTCCCCATTGTTGTCCCTTGGGAAGAACTTTATAAGCAGTCTTCTCAATTCCATTCTTCCCCCACCAAATTTTGTTCTCCGTGGAGAGCCAGAGGTTCATTTAGAAAATGTAAACCACATTATACCATTATGGTGTTCAAACCCTTCAATATCTCCTCATCAATAAATGGATTAGCATTGTCTTGAAGGTCCACGTGATGTAGCCACTCAAGCTGTGGGAAAATTCACATAGACCGTACAAGGTAAGTTTGATGTTTGTGTAATTGATATTCACAGACACACTAAAATTTTGCTATGCCCAGAGCTCCAATCTGGAAAAATATTCACAGGAGAATTTTTTCTGTAATTGTGCCATGTCTGATGCAATGCCACCATATTATTGGGGCCACAATTTACTGTTCTATGGATTGATGTCTGAGCCAAAACAACAACCTGTAGACTAGGCATGAAAAAGGACCTACACATGTGGATGTGGTCTGATACCTCTCATTGTGGATGCTTCATTGAACTGTTGATGAGACACTCCCACTGGGTGTTTCTCTCTTGAAAAGTTTGATATTGCTATACAAAGGAGAAAAAGCAAAAGGGAGAAATCTGAATGAATTTAAATGGATGAAAGATTAACAAGTAAACTGGGCTACTTCTTCTGTTGTGTCTTGGAATGGGATGAGCCATTGATGGAGTTTTCCATGAGTTCTTACATATATTGCAATTTTGGAAATCTAAATATTAGAAGAAGCCTCACGATTAAAGGAAAGTCTAAAGTACTTGAAACCTATATCAGGAAAAGTTGTATTACTGTTAGTGCAACTAGAGTGATGTAAAAGATTGGGTAAAAGGGAAGTGACCATGAGGAAAAGAAAGACAATGAACTTTATCTATGGTTTTTATTTTTAATTTCTGAACGCATCCAAGTGCTTCAAAATTATTAAAACTGAAACATTATACAGCAAGAAAAAAAAAAAGACTTCTTTCTTGCCACCGTGGAACAAGTTACCAATCCTCTATATAAGAGAAGCTCCATTATTGCTGTTTATGCTTCCAGAGATTATTTTATATCAATATAAGTAAAAATATGAGTATATATTTTTATTTTTACTTCATTATAATACAAAATGTAAAAAAAAACTAAGCTTAACTTTCTCTTTTAACTTAACTCTATATTTTAGGTTTATTTTATTACTATTATTACTAGTTTGAGGCTTAGTTTAGATATCATAATTTAATTGGACAATTTTCTCTGATAGATATTGAGTGTTTATAGTCTTTTACTATTAAAGCAATGCTGAAATGAATAAAACTAACATTTGAAAGCATTACTAATGTATCAAGTTTATATTCTCAATAAAATTGGAAAGTTAAAGATTTAAAACACATGAATTTGCTGCTGTTTGATCATTTTGAAGTACAAAATGGTAATTTCAGATTGTTCACCTTATTATTAGTCCCTTTTTTTTTAATGGACAAAGGAACTTCTCTGGTTTAGAGAAGATACTATGTTTATGAAGTTTTGATTAATAAACTAGTGTTGATAATACCCAGAATTTGAACCCAGCTTGAGGAAACTAAAAACGTGGTTTAATTTCTCATACAGAGCTATGTGCTGCCCCGTTCTTCAACCAGATACTTCATTAAGCTAAGTTTTGATTATCGAAAGATATTTACACAGAATGCTGCTATGTAAAATATTAAGCTAAAATATACAGTTAGACTTACAACTATAAACAATTAATTCATAATTTATATAGCATAATGTTGCCAGGGAATAGTGTCATTATTAAATATTATTTCTAGCTATTTAATCATTAAAAAATATACGTACATTATATACAGATTTCTTTAAAAGGCTTAACTGAAATGAAGAATGATTCAGCTACTTCAGAATGGCTAACAGTCATACATTCCAATTTTATCAAAATAGTGCATTCTAAATTTAGACAAAGGCCACTGTATATTATGTTAAATTATACAATTTTCTATATAATCTGGGAAAATTATTATCCCTCAATCAAAAATGCCTTTTTCTCTTCTTTTGATTTATTTTGGTTTCTGCCAAACACAAAGCAGTGTTTTAATGTATTTCTATCAATTACTTGGGTTGCTCAAGCAATCACACTGCACAGTACATCCCTTATGTATTGACTAGCATCTGTTCCCAATTTTGCATCACTGTTTGTTTTTCTGATTATATATAGCTGATTCATAGACAGTTATTTGAAAAAAAAAGTGTTTTTCCCTCTTCCTTCAGCTAAGAGAATTCTAGTTGAAAAAACTAACAAGCAAACACACACACACACACACACACACACACACTGGATTAAAGTATTCTGTGACTCCTGAAACTCTGCATGTATTAATAATACTCAACCAACTACAGTTTCCTTCAAATAATCTGATTTTAGATTTATAATCTTCTTACCCTGCTCATGTATCTAAGGCACAAAGACGTTGTACATTTCCATACCATCAACTGTTATACTTGGCAGTGGTTTCTCTGTGGCTGGATATACAAATCTAAAGTCAGAGGTACAAGAGCATCCCTATGTGAGATCAGACGTGAGTGCCCTGGTAACACATCTGAGACCACGCTCAACTTGCCTCTAATTATTCCATGCCTGATGAAAGTATATATCAATAATCATCCTCTTCCCAAGAGTGCTGCTGATTCGCTGACTCATTTAATATGACCATTTGTTCTATTCTGTGCTCGAGCAGGGCAATCTGGCAGCAGACCATTGATACTCAAGGGCAAAAAGCTAGTCCTAACCACGGTATACGGATGACAGAGAAGAGGCTCACAGAACTCATATAAAACTAATATTGTTTAAATAAAGAGGACTTACTGAGAAAATTAACTTAGGTAATGTTGAAATGAAGTGTATCTGAACCAAAATGTCAGAGCATTATTTGAATATTCTATATTTACTATTTATAGGAAAATTATTATTCATAGTTGCAATTAACATCTCAGAATCTTACAGATAAATTACGTAGTCATTAACTATATTCTTATATGAAGTAAGCAGCAAGTTGTGACAGGATGAAAAGATCATCAACACAAAAGTTATTGCTGAATAACAGTAGCCACCATTTATTGAGTACTCATTATTCTCCCAGAACTGGAATAAGTTCTTGAATATATTTGCTCACTAATCAACACAACAAACCTAAAAGATAATATTACTTTCATTTCTACTGATAAAAGAACTAACCACAGAGAGGTTAAGTAACATCTAAAACATGATAAAATTGTAACTCAAACCCAGGCAATTTGGCTACAGTCATTGCTCGCAACTACTTCTTTATATGTTGTTATCAATTATTATTTTAATTAATATCTACCATGTGCCTACTCCTGAGCTCTGTGTTATGAGGTTTTGAAAAACAAATCAATACAAAATCCAACTGTGAAAATAAGTACGCACATGATAAATTTTAGTAGTATTTATTATATGATGGTATGCTGTTTGTAACTTTTAATCAAAGAGAGAATAAGTGTCTTAAAAGAATCAATTAGGGTCCCTGGAGGAAGTAATGGCACTTCAATCACTCATGGATAAGATAAAACATTTGTATAAGCAAAGATGGAAAGTAGTTCAAATAAATGGACTCCACAAAATATGAAAAACAGCATGGCTAGCAAAAAACACGAGCTACATTCAGGGTAAACCAATCCTTTTTTCCCAAACTCTGGTCATCTTTATTATCTCCACTGGCAAATTCTCCTTGTTTAGATTGTTTCTTACCCATTAAATCTTCCTAAACTCTGACTTACATGAACCCTTGAGATGTGCCTCTGGATTCTGAGCTTCATCTAACCTCTTAGACTCATGAGTTGATACTTTTAGTTTCATGTCTATGTATATAGGTCTAGAGAATATGGCACTCATGTCATAATTTCTCTTAGAAAATGGGAGTTAATATGACAAGTAAGCTGAGTCGAAATATCTGAGGTCAGAGATAAGGTGAAACTATAAATTAATGAGACCGACTTTATTATGCTGCTGCTCGATGGCCTTGAGATTATTTCTTAAAGAAAAGTTTCAGAAATACTGTGAATGATGAAATTTCTTTAATAAGAAACTGCTCATTTCTTTATTATTTGAAACTGCAACAAAATTCTAAAGCCCATCAAGACACCATTATATAATAACATCTAGAAAACTGAGGGGTTATACTTAACTATTTACATTATAATAAAACAATTTTGTAAGAAGGTAACTATACTTGAAGATCTGAATGAACTAAGATAATTGTATTTACACCAAAGCTATATCTTGTACCCTTGTGGCATCTAAAAGAAATTTTTAAAAAAGTGGATTACAAAGCTTTATGGAATCAATGGATAGCATCCCAAAGAGGACTACTTGAGTAAGTGTCTGTATTTAAAAATTTACTATTCTGTAACTGCATTTCATAAATCCACCACCTAGGGTAGTATTAGGAGTAGAATTACTAGTGGTAAAAAATTAGTAAACCTTTGCTGCCTGGTTGATATTGAAAGTAGCCAGAATAATAGCAATAAAAATTCAACTTATGAAGGGCATAATCTATCTGAAAATTAGGTGTCATGCAAGATTTTGAAGTGTGAGGGTGTGGTGGTAATTTTAGTTTCTTCTATGAAACTAAATTCTTATGCTATTTGAATCTTGCAAATAACTTTAAATATTTTGTTTTTTAAAAAATAAGTCCATATCTAATTCCATTTACAGCAAGCTGCAGAGCTATTTAATATAAAGAGCAATTTTCTCCTTTAGATCAATAGATTGCAAAGGCATGTTCAATATGTTTTATTAGTATTTCTAAGTGGGCTAGTCATTTTTGAAGTGTAATTAAGGGTGTAGTGCCATTAGGAAATCTGAAGTTTTCTTTTTTTTATAAACCTTAAACAGATAATGAGTTATAGTTTTGCTATGCAATCAAATATTATGAAGAAAATTATAGAAATTATTAAAATAATGATAAATGATCTAAAAAGTAATAGGTCATTAGATAAGTAAGAATATGAATACTTGAATGGTCTAAAAAATTGAACTTCAACATCTTATCTTTACACAAAATAATTTGAAGTCCCTTTTTAAAAAGTTAATGCACATAAAGTACTTAAGGTAAATCAGAATATATCCATACCTTTTTTAAAATTTTAAGTGAAATATCTTAGAGAAAATCTTCAAGAGAATGACTATTACTTGAGCAAATTGTGTCATATTAGTCATTTTCTGACAAATGAATCTGGAGTAGGCAAAGCTATGAATTCTCAATTCAAGTTGTGTGGAACTAATTAGAAAGTAAAAGAAAAGAAATAATGGTGGTGATACAATTAAAAACAAAATAAAGATTTATCCATTTTTATGCACAGTGTACTCTTCTTCCAGGTTTGTTTTTTAACATGGTTTATATTATTTTCAAGTGTTGTTATTAGTGTAAAAAAAGGCCACTAACACAGATTGCCCAAAGATGATATATTCAACTGAAACTACCTAAGACCGTCCCACTCCAATTGTAGCACTCTGCCTGGTTTTCTAGAGATGGAAAGTCTCATACCCTATGTCATTCCTAATGAATATGAATTTGCATTTAACAACATCCCTGACAGTAAAGTTTGAGAAGTACTATTTTAAGGTGTACTATTCCAGGCAAAATCTACCTGATATACCAAGTGCCTACAAATGTGCAAATTGCTACCTCCTTCTTTCTCATTATTAATAAAAAAAAAAAATCTTAAAACCAGTGTTCCTATTCTATCTTCAGTACTACATAATGCTTTCATTGAAGGAATTATTTTTACGAGTGAATGAATAGATGAATGTAGTAATATGAATTATTTATTGAATAAAAGTATAAAGTATAAGTATAAAGAGGTAAAGCTTTAAGAAAAAGCAGAAAGATTGAAGTTAAATGTGCAAACCAAACTCAGAGGAAGGAAAGAGCTGGGAGTGCTAGGGAGAAAGATGTTTCTTAGAAGTATAAGCGCTCACGAGACGTGGTACCAGTTCTATTAGTTTACATATATCAACCCCTCAAGCTCTGTGATTTGATGAAACATTTATGGCAAAGAAAGCAGAGAATTAACTTAATTTTCTTTTTGATTGTAGCTAGGGAGTTGGAATAAAAGAATCACCAAAGTGGCACATGACTGATGCGGGCTTTGGTAAGGCAAGGACAAGTTCCCAAAGCTGAGCTAATGGAAGTATTTTCTGCCACAGAGTGATAGCGAGTGAAGAGGACTAAGGCTGGAAAACCAAGCTGTGATAAACGAGGGCAATTCAATCTGGTATATCAACCTCAGACATGCGCATGCAATTGGATGGCACAATGGAAGCAGCCAGTCTGCATGTTTTAGAACAGATACGTGGCAAGAACAGCAGCAACAGGAACTAGTATTTTAGATTGTCTGGTAGTCAAGGGGTGCCACTTAGATGAGATTCTGTAGCCATGGGAGGGTTTACAGGTTTATAGATCACTCTTGTGGAATATTTCTTTTGTTAACACTTTCAATCTTAAAGACAATCTCAAGCCAAAGACTCTCTAAGCCACTGTGGATCAAAGTTCATTTTAACCCCTGAGCATCACAGAAATGGGAAACTGAAGTACAGGTACTCTAAGCAGATCTGTGTTTAGAGTTGTTACACGCGGATGCTTACGATACTAATTATTTCTAGAAATTACTAGTCTTGAAATTACTATAATTCCATGGAATTGAAATGATTCTTGCTTCACACAAACGTCATTGCACTTGACATTCTAACATTTAGATTCTTAAGCTTCTTATTAAAATATTAAGACTATGTATGTGTGTGTGTGTGTGTGTGTGTGTGTGTGTGTAGAGAAAGACAGATAGATCTCAACCACCAAAAAAAATGTATTAAAAGAGATACTCAAAAACACTACAGATAAATAAAAATGGAATTCTAAAAAATATTCAAGTAACCCACAGGAAAGAAGGGAAAAGAAAGCAGAAACAAAATACAGAGAGAGAATTGACTGGGGAAAAAAGTTCAGATTTAAACTTTAACATATTAATAATTGGATGAGAAGTAAAAGGTCTACACATATCAATTAAAAGAAGGAGAGTATAGCAGAGTATATTAGCAGAGTATATTAATAAAATAAACCAACTAGGTGCTGTATACAAGAAGCCCACTTCAAATATAACAACATAGGTAGTATGAAAATAAAAGAACACATACATACCATGGAAATATTTTCAAAAGAAAGCAGGAGTAGTTATATTAATATCTGATAAATTAGACTTCAGAGCAAAGAAAATTACTAGAGACATAGCGATTCAACCAATCAAGAAGACATAGCAATTCTAAATGTTATGCATCTAGAATAATAAAACAGCTACAAATCATGTGAAGCAAAAATTGACAGAACTGCAAGAATACATAAAAAATCCAAACTTCTAATTGTTGGAGACTTCAACAGCCTTCTTTCAACAACTGAAAGAACAACTAGACAGAAAATCAGCAAAGATATCAATCCCCCCATCAACCAACAGTACCTAATCAAGATTTATAGAACGTTCCATCCAACAACAACCAAATGGGCATTCTTTTCAAGTGACCACAAAAGTTATACCAAGATAGGCCATATCCTGGGTTGTAAAACAAACCTCAACAATGTTAAAAGATTAAAATCCTACAGAGTGCATCCTCTGACCGCAGTGAATCAAACTAGAAATTAATAACAGAAGGAAAACAGGAAACTTTTCAAATAATTGGAAACTAAATTACACACATCTAAATAATCCCTTGGTTAAAGAAAAGCATTGAGAGAAATTTTTAAGATAATTAAACTGAATGAAAATGAAAATTTCAATATATCAAAATATGTGGAACACAACTAAATCAGTATTGAATTGGAAATGCATGGCTCTAAATGTTTATATTAGCAAAGAGGGAAGGTCTCAAATAAATAATTTAAATTTCTATCAGAAGAAACTAGAGGAAGTAGAACAAAAATCAAAATGAAGTATAAGGAAAAAATAAGAGCAGAGACTGCAATGAAACCTGAAAAGAAAAACTAAGAAGAAAATTAATAGAACAAGAGCTGGTTCTTTGAAAAGATTAATAAAATTTTCAAAATTCTAGCAAGACACCTAAGGGGGAAAAAAAGAGAAGACATGCTATTAATATTAGGAATGAAACGAGATATCATTACAGACTCTGCAGACATCAGAAGGATAATAAGGTAATACTATAAACAGTGCTACACACATAAATTTCACACTTTGATTTAATCAAAAAGTAAGAACTACTTCAACAAACATTAAATATGAAATAAATAATTTCAATAACCCCTTAACTACTAAAGAAGTTGAACTCATACTTTGACACCTCTGGAAAAATAAATTGTCAGGTCTTGATGCTTTCATTGGAGAATTCTATCAAATATTTAAAGAAGAATTAACATCAATTCTACAGATTCTCTTCGAGAAAAAATGAAGTGAAGGGAACACCATTCAACTCATTCTTTGAAGCTCGCATCATAGTGACACAAAAGCCAGACAAAGCAGTACCAAAAAGAAAATAATTTAAGAGAGAGAGAGAGGGATGGATGGAGGGAGGAAGGGAGGGAGGGAGAGAGGAAGGCACGAGGAAAGGAAGGAAGCAAATTATAGGCCAATATCCTTCATTAATATAGTATAAACTTTTTCAAGCAAAATATTAAGTCGAATTCAAAATATTTGAAAATAATTATATATCATGATCAAATGTATACAAGGCTGATTCAATATTCGAAAATTAGTCATCACAATCCACCATAATAACAGAATTAAGAAGAAAAATATATGATCATATTAATTTATGCAGAAATGTATGTTCAACAAAATCCAATACCCATTCGTAACTTTTCAGAACCTAGGAAGAGGGGAATTTCCCAAACTTGTAAAGAAAATGTACAAAACCCCAGAATTCCCATTATGCTTGGTGAAAGACTGAATGCTTTCCTTATAAAATCAGAAACAAGGCATAATTTTCCACTCTCATGTCTGCTACTCAACATAATACTCAAAGTCTAGTCAGTGCAGTAAGGAGAAAAAAGGAAACAAAAGACATGTATACTAGGAAGGAAGAAATAAACTGTTCCTATTTTCAGATAACAGTATTTTCTGCTTAGAAAAACCCTAGGGATCTCTAAGAAGCTCTCTTAGGATTAATAAGTGAGTTCAGCAAGTTCACAGACTATAAGATCAACATACAAAACATAAGTACATTTCTATATACTAGCAATCAACATGTGGAAACTGAAATGAAAAATATAATTTCCTCTGTAATTTCTTAAAAATAAAAACACTTAAATGCAAATTTCACAAACTGTATACAAGATTTATATACTGGATACAACAAAACACTACTGAGGAAGAGATATTTTACCTAAGCAGCTATATGGATAGCAAACAAATACATGAAAAGATGTTAAACATTAGTTTAAGGAAAATGCTAATTGAGACTACTATGAGTATCACTACGTAAGTATTAGAACAGCTGAAAAATAAATAGTAACACCATGAAATGCTGGTGAGGATGCAGAGAAAACAGACGACTAATACACTGCTGATGAAAACACACTTTAAAACTTGCATTCATCTGATTATGGATAATTATATTTTTCATGTTATTTGGAAGAATTTCTTGCATATTTTAGATATGAATTCCTTACTGATTTGAAATGTTGTGGTTACCTATTCACATTTAAAATATGTGAACATTAAAATAGTCATATCTTTAATATAGTCTACTAAATGGATGAATATGTGCATGACCAGAGCATGTAACAAAATTAATGATAAAGTTGAATTATGGATCATGCTAATAATACATGAAACAGAGAGAACATTCATTGAAGAAGAAATCCAGTGGCAAAGGTAAGCAAGGGAACCAATAAATATCTCGGATTCTCTGCAGAAATCTTGAGGATGGATGTGGAACTTCATACTGAATGGAATTTGAAGCTTTGAGACAATCCTTCTTAAACATAAAGGAGAATGAATTCACCAAATAATATGTGGTTGGCACAGTTTAAAAAATACAGTATATTACTGTTTCCTCATGAAAACCATGTGCAAATTATAGTTACTTTTATGAAATAAACAGAATTAGTTCCTTCAGTATTGAAGAATAGAAACGTTATGCAAAGATTAAAGAAAATTAGTGCATTTTTAACTGTCAATTATAATAGATTTGCTTATGGGCCATAGTCTAATCTTACATGGGCAACTGTTTTTCTAACACTGATAAACTTGTACAATTTAATATATTTTAAAGCAATATGTATCTGAAAAATTAAGGGCCATCAATAAGGCTTACAGCTGAAATTACTATTTCAGTTGGCCTAATTATGGGATGTATCAATATTTCCTTTGATTTTGGACTTGTAATTCTATTAGGTACAATATCCAGTTTTCTAATTATAAAAAAGAAAAGTGAAGGAATTTTATGAACAATTTGGAAGTTGTTTTATAACCTTTTATTTCCTTTACTTGTCATTAATTGACTCATTCTCTCATGCTCAAGTTCTGGACATTTCTTTCTGATATTTTTGTTATTTATAAAGATCATACCACATGTATTAAGAAAATCCCAGTAGAAAAATACAGAATCCTATTTGAAAGTATTTCAGGCATTAGTTCATGCTACTTCTGAGAATTAGCTTTTTAACAGAGGTATCGATATCCCACTTCTTTCTCTTTGGAATAGTCTCTGTGTTATAAAATATAGAAAGCACACTTTACTCAAACATAAACAATGTTCAGTAAATAACTTAAAGACATGTAACACATAATTTCAGGTTAATTATTTAAAATACATGTATCAAAGCATAATATAAATTCTTGTTAAGGCCTTCATCAATCGATAAAGTATGACACTATATCCATCATGCAACACAACTGGGGATACAGAAAAAAAACCAAAACTCCTTTTCTACTTTTTAATTCCTTAATGTATGAAGACTTTGAAACATAATCAATATTATGAATCAATGTTTGGGAGAAATGTGCTACTATATTGGTATGCATTTTAACTTTAATTGTTTTGATATATAGCTTGAGTAAAGGAAGCAGAAAAGAACAGATAATGAGAAGGACAATAATAAAAATAGATACAAACTGAAACTTTGAGATAGTGTAAGCTGTGTCTATATAAAATGTATTTATTTTAAAAATATTTGTTTAATAACTGTCATTAAAATTTATAAAAATGATTAAAATACATTATGAAAACTTGGGCCCCAGTTCTGCTACTGTCACACACAATCTTTATGCCATTCAGCAAATTTCTTCAAAGTTTAGTGCATCATTTGCTTCATTACTACACTGAGAATTTAGAACCTATAAAGAGAATCATTAGGAACATGTTAATATTTAAGATTATATAACTGATAGTAAAATTCTACTTAGGACAACTTAATGTTTATTAGGCCATTTAATTTGAAAGTAATTGGAGCTTATTGTGTGTCAAGTCATGCTGGCGAAGCTTCTTTCCCTTATTTCCTACTTCAGTAATCATGTATTCTTTATGCATTTATTCAATCCTCTAGGCTAAGCTCTAGAAACACAATGGTGAACAAAACACTGGTAGTTGTTCAGTTTAGTGCAGCATTCGCCAACCTTCAGCTTGTGAATCCTTAAAGGTTTCATGAAGATGTTGCAAGGGGTTCTTTTATTAAAGGAAAAATGGCTTAGATTTCACATTTCTATTTCCTTAGCAATATGATAATTTGCAAATCTTCTTTTACAGCCAAACCATTTAAGAACCTCTGAGCATGTACTGAGGAATCCCATGTAAAGATTAGTTAGAAGCAGATGAGTTTGCTCTTGATTCAATTCATTGATGTATCTGGGCCTGAGAGGCTACTGGTGTTTGCTTCTGTGTGAGAAGATCATTGATTTCTACGCATTTTTGAAACAACCACTTACTGAATTCAATGTGTGAAACACATTTTTTTAAATTTTATCATGCAGTTTTAATTATTAAACTGTTGTAATTAGCTTTTATTGTTTATATTATTTAATCAAGTCCAAATTTAATGTATAATGTACAGAAATAAATAATTGACACTATGTTGAAGTACAGTTTAATGAGGAAAACCACTATAATTATTTCATAGATTGTTTTAAGATTCAGGGGTATATAAATCTCATTTGCCCAATCAATGTATTTATGTAGCACATTCAATGTTCCAAACTTTGCAAATCAATATAAGGGAGAGAAAATATAGTGACTAACATATTCAATAAGATTATTTATTACAAGTAAGTTCTGCACATCATCAAATTCTACTTCTGAAAAAGACCTTGCAAATAGAAGTCATATATCCCTTCTTCTACTGCATTATTTACAACCAAAACAGAAATTATACAAACAACCTGACTGATAAATTTATAGAGTAGAAAATGAAAGAAAAAAGAAAAACTATCCAAACATCAGATCACGCAAGAAGTTTGCTCTATATCTGATGCTGCAATATAGGGTTACATTTTTGTCCAAACGTTAAAATAGTTCTAGTTCTCAGGGCAAATGTAATATTGTATGGTTCAAATGCTTTGAACTTACATAAAATATAAAATATAACATATGTAAGTACATAAAATATAACATATGTAAGTATAACACATACAAGTTTTACCTAGATAGATTATACATGGTAGAGATTTTTTCCAAGAAGCTAAATATTGCCTCTAGTAAAAAATATATGCCTCCCCCCAACCATCTGACATTCCAGTTTCCCCACCAGTTTATGTAATCATCCATCTTTTCTTCCCACTGGTTTTTAAATGTACCATAATTCATATACTAGATTCCAGAATTGTGTGCAGGCTATTTCTAGAATTCTGACTTTGATCTATGCATTTCTACATTGTGCTTTAATACCTGATAGTGTTAACCCCCTCTGCCCTTCCACTATACTCTATTTTTTTAGAAAGCTCTGAGCTGATCATCCTGATTTATTTTTTCATGTGACCTTTAAAACCAGATTCATTGTTTCATCTCCTTCCCACAAAATATTATTTTTATTTTTGGGGGGATTTCATTATGCTTATGGAAGAACATACAGAGAAATGGCATTCTTATCATTTTGAATATTACTATGTAGAACCTGATATACATTATATTTATTTATGCCATCTTTGGGTCTTAGAGTAATATTTTAAATATTTCTTCACATAGATCAAGCTCATTTTGTGTTATGTTTATATCTAGAGGCTTTAACACAGTTTTGGCCATTGTAAATGGAACTTTTTTGATATATTATCTATCTGTGGCTTTTATATGAAAAGGCCACTGATTTCTGTAAGTTAATTTAGGACTTTGAATGCTATTAAAAATGAAATCGCTTCCTTAATTTCCTTTTTTGGAAATTTGGTTTTTGTCAAGCATCAGTTGACTACATTAGTGTAGATCTATTTCTGGGCTCCCTGGTTGGTTCCAATGATCTACATATCTTTTCTTTTGCCAATGTCATGTTATCTTAATTAACGTGGCCTACGGTAAGTTTTGAAATCAGATAATGTGAGTTCACCAATATTCCTCTTCTTTTTCAGAACTGTGTTGGATATTCTAGGTTTTTATACTTTTCATATAAAATTTAGAATCAGTTTATTGATATCCACAAGATAGCTTGCTGAGATTTTGATGTGTGTTATGTTGATTCTATGGATACAACTTGGAAGAATCAACATCTTAAGAATATCAAGTCTTCCAATTCATATACATGATTTACTTCTTCATTTATTTAGATTGTCACAAACACTTTTCATCACTGTTTTGTAGTTTTCTGCATATACTTTCTTTATTCACATATTTTTACATCATTTCTACATATGCCGGTTTTATATCATTAATACCCTTGCTTGTGACCGTATTTATTTTGGTACTACTTTTATTATTTTGTAATAGCCAATGGTCACTGGTCACCTCCAAGATTTTGGCAAAATCGCTTGACTAATTTCTTGCTTGCTTGAATATCAGTATTTAGTACTTTCTAAAAGAAGGGCTTATGGGAACTAATTCTTACTTGATCCAACAGTTTTCAGCTACCTTTTCTTTTTGTTTTGGAACGATAGTTTGTTTACTACAAAATGTCTTGGAGAAACATCTCATTGTGTCACTATTTTCTGCCAATGGATGTAGTAAGGGATAAGTAGGATATAAAATTTCCATTAGAAATTACTATAATTGTTTGCCTCTCTGCTTTAAGACCTGTTTATTTATATTAGAAAATTTCAGTACCTTTACCAGCTGTATCTTTGTGTTGATTATTGTATGCCAAATCTCCTTGGAAAACATATGCCCTTTTAATTCGTATGTGTAAAAATTATTTTTAATTTCTGGAATTTTTTTCTGTATTCAATATTCTCTCTTTTCTAAATCTATTGTTTTAATTCTTTCCTCAAGGACACCAATTAGGCAGAAGTTAGATTTGCTTTCCTGCCTTCCATTTCAATTATTTCACTCAGAATTTATTTAACACTTTGATAATTTTCATTTCCTTTCTCTCACTATTTTTGATCATGCCTTTTACGTTTCTTAATTTATTATGTTAACAGTGCTATGTCCTTTTGTACTGCTTTCATATTCACATAAATACTATAATCGTTCTTTATTTTCTTTCATTTCTTTTCTGAGATCTACCAGTTTACTTTTCATTTCTCATTTTCTAATAATATTTCTCTAAATTCTTAGAGTTCCTCTTTATGCTTATTCATAACAATGATTACATAATTACTTTTGCTTTGTTTTTTATTACCTTAAAAAAAATGTTGCACAAGTACATGTGCCTGTGATTAGCTTCAGGAAGGCTGATGAAGTGAACGCACGGGATAGAGTCTTGCCATCTGTGTTCCAGCCCCAGCCCCTTTCTATGTTCTCTCCTCATCAAAATGTCTGGAAACTTTAGAACAATATTCTCTAAGTTCACTTACAGCAAACCTCTGAGTTAGAGTTTACCAATGAGAATCACTTGCTTGAAATTTATAAACCAAAATAGAGGCAGAAGCTGTTACTGCTTTGGCAGTGACGGAAAGCTCGTGGCCTCCCATCCAAGTACTAATAAGGCCTGACCTCAAAGTTGCAGTCATGCCAGATGAGTGAGTTCTAGAGAGCTGCTGTACAACATGGTGCCTATGGTTAAAATATGGTATTGCGCACTTCAGAATTTGTTAAGAGGGCAGATCTCATGCTAAGCATTATTACCACAAAAACAAACAAACAAACAAAAAAATCCACAAAGAGACACAAGGAAACTTTGCGATATGTTGAATATGTCTATTACCTTGATTGTGGTGATGGTATCGTATGTGCATATGTTTCAAACTCGTCAAATTATAGACATTAAATAGGTGCAGTTGTTTATATATCAATTATACCTTAATAAAGTTGCTAAAAAATAAAAAGAAAATTTGTGACCTTCGTCAGATAGTCAATGAGATATTTTTCTAGAAGCATATGGCTCTTCGTTAGTGAATGAGTCATTTCATTGCATCAGGGAGCTGTGATCATTAGTGTTGGTTTCCTACGATTCCTGCATTTCTAGTGGCAGCTTTCCAGGCATTCATTCTCCACTCAAACACTGTGGTAAGCCTCCAATCCTCTGTATTTATAACGTTCTGATAGAAATATCTAGGTTAGATCTATCCTCTGATCAAAACCTACCAAGAGAGTCAGCAATTTTTATCTTCCTTGAGGCTAGGTCATAATTGCATCATAATCTCAATAAATGAGATAAACACATCCCCATCATTTAAACAAAATCCAATGATATAAGTTTTGGCAATCGCTGTGGGAGTGGCAATAATTTATAAAGGTAGATGTGGTAACAGTTTGGGTAGCAGCATCCAGTATCCAACAACTGCGGAATTTTGGTAGAAACTGCAGTGTATCTGTGCCGTGAGAGGACTGATTCCATGTTACTATTTAGTGTATCATCCCTGTGACTGTGTAATCACATTTTTATTTCTCTAACAATCTTGAGCTTCCATTGATCTTAACACCAGTTTCTAATAATTTTATTTTTCTGCTTGAATTTTGCAGTTCATTTATTGTTGCATTTTGTTTTGTTTTGTTTTTTGCCTTCACACTCAACACCAAAACCTGAATGACAGAGCAACTGGTGCATATACCGATTATACACAAAGAGTAGGCTATCTGGGTACATGTGGGAGAAGCCATCTGGGCTGGTGGGACTAAGAGCAGTGAAGATCCCGTTAAGGATAAGGGATGGCTTTGTGTAAGTTCAAGGAGTGCAGTTATAAAACAATTCATCAAATGATCCCCTTTCATCACCTGGAAAAATGAACACCACGTAGGAAAGGTCAGAAAATATAAAGTAGCAACCCATGTCCTTTCCCAGCACCCCCTATCCTCCTATAAACTATTTTTTTCCTTCCCATAGCATCTGTCTTCATTAGATGTGCCATATATTCACTCAATTTGTTTATTGCTTGTCTCATTTTATTAAACTGTTAGTTCCATAGGATAAAGATATCTCTTTATTCACTGCTGTGTCACTGCTGTGATGGATTCTCACCAATCACTTTGTATTGAACGGATAAATGAGTTAAAGACCACAGGAATAAACTGCCACTGCCACAGTAGAAAATTAAGTATTTCTACTTTATTATTTCAAATACTATAGAGGAAGGATGATTCTTTCAAATACTCTGCTTAAATAAAAAGGATGTAAACTTCACATTTCTATGTTCTCTGATTGGGCTAAATTCCATAATTCTATAATTATGCTAAAGTACATTCTTATCTTTTTCAGCCACACAGCTAAGAAAACTGATGAAAAAAATCAAATTTCAAATCCTCTATTGCCAAATTTCAATAACACTTGAACTCATAACCTTTTAGATTTTCTATGTAACATTTGGGAATTGATTGAAAAAGAGAATGGGAGTCAAATTTGAAGGTTTGAATTCATTCATTCATTCATTCAACAAATCTCTTTTGAGAGTTTATTACATTCTACATCCTGTTCTAGATGCTGAAAAAGAACCAATATCACTCTGTCATGAACATTATCTTATAATGAAGAGTCTCCCTTGCTAGTAGGATCATTTCTTCCTCTCCTTTCTGAAGATCCATTAGCAACCTCTCCTGAAAGAAAAATCTTGCAAGAAGAAAGAAATATTATGCAAGTCTCCCCCTTTTCTCCAGTCTGTACCAGATTAGATCATGCTCTGTGGATGAATTACCAAGTCAAACCTGGGAGCAGAAGACTTACATGTAAGGACTTAAGGACTCTAAAGTTGTTCTAAATTTCATTATTTAGAATAAAATCAGGAGAAGATCTGTGAATGGCTTCTGAAGGTTGTATAAAATTAAGGTTGAACGTAATTTTGGTTGGCTTGAATTTATGAATATGAGTGCATTTGCCAGATATTCTGTACTCGGTGTGCTAGGTCAAGCAGATGGGAGTGTTTATAATCACTCTTCTTGATTAGATGACAAATTTGGATTCAGTAGTGGGCCATGAAAACTAAATTTGAAATCCCAGAAAACCCTGATTAAAATGTAGTGAATAGACTTTAAGAACACAGAGAAATAAAATTTTTGAGTAGATTTATCAGGTGTAAGACACTCACTGCCCCCAAACAAGGCCCTCTGAATGGACAGAGAGGTCAATTCATTCACCAAGTCATTAAGAAATCTACGGAACAGAGTCCACAGTGGTCTTGACTATGAGCACCATAATGGATCCGCCATAATGAACCTAGTCGTTGTAGATTCATTGTTCACTGTAGGGAGATGCTTCAGTTAAACGGGCTTCTGATTTCAACTGGAACCTCAGGATTCCCAGGACAGCAAAGTCTCAGAAAGTATTTCACAAAACATCACAGGTATGTTCCATAATTCTTGTTCCTACAATTCCCCAAATATAATTGCTGCTATTTTTTACAGAGTAAGTATGTACTAGGACACTAAAAAAATCTTGAAAATAACATTACAGAAAATATTCAAAACTGGCTCTGAGCTCTTCATGAATTCTGGGCAAACTGAACACCTCTGGGGTCCACTGCTGAGAGTGGAGCTTTCTTTGTGAAGTTATAAATATTTCTCTTAGTGAGTCTTTTAATCCTACCTAAAATTATTTTTCTGGTTTTTAAACATATATTTGTAATAGCATTCGGCAGAATTCTCATATTTGATCTAATCCTTATATGATCATTTGAGCATGAGGGACCAAATTGAAACATCTTTCTCCCAAAATACTAAACCAAAGGCAATACTATTTCACTTGGGGAATCATAGAGATTAGTGTCACCACAAAGACATAAAATAAGATTTCCTGATTGTTCTCAAAAGAAGTCACATGGTTTTGGGAGAAAGATAGTGGTTTAACATGTTTCATTAATTGGAAATTTCAAATTCGGAGATTTTACCTGACGTGTACTCCTCACTTGAGCAAATCAATAGAGCCCTACGATTTGATAAATACCACCTAAACTGTCAAATGTGGGGTTTTTCCCCTCTCACTCCAATAATTAGAGAATACCAGAAGCTGAAGGCAGAGATAACAGTATATGTTCATTCTATCACATTGGGTTTTAGTCACCCTTTGGCTCTAAGACACAAATGAGAATAAAAGGGCCTTAAATGTCCAACACCACACGGGACATTACAGCATAAATTCCTTACATCTCCCTACTGATAGTACTTAGAGAACACAGGATATCAGGTATAATATATACTGTTAAGAATTATTTGGGGCATAAAGTAGGAGATTAATTCCATAAAATTAGGTATCTGTCATTTCAGTAAAATTTCTGTTGATCTAGTGTTCTAGGGTATGTAAAATAACTGTTTCCAAAATGAATGAAGAGACATGGCTCTTTAAATTAATCTTTAAGCCACAAAAAACACACTTGTTGTGCTGATCTGACCATTTTCCACTGAATGGAAATAAAGCTGAAAGGATGTCTAGATCTCCACACTGCTGTGCTGCCTCACAGCAAAGCAGACACATCATGGAAGGTTGATTACATTTTTAGAAGCAAGGTGTACTCTTGAAAAGATGGTTATTTGGGATATGGATTTCTTTCTTCTACTTACTGTTAGTCCAAGCATACTTGGACTTACTTAATGCCTTATATCACATCATGAGAAACCTAGTAATGGCAATGATTTTATGCAAATAATTCAATGCACAAACATATATTTAATATGATAGGTTGAGGTCCATGGCATTCATTGGTGGGAAGACTCTAAATCCAGGATTGTCTGAAACGGTCCTGGATTAGACCAATTTTTGTGGTAAACCTATTAATATTATCCTCATTTCTCTCCTAGACTCTTCAAAAGTGTTTTTATTTATATGATAAATACATTTTTACAAAACCCACCTCCTTCATTGGACTTATCATACTGCCCCTCACATTAGAACAACAGTCCTTGCAATATGAAGTGACATATTGAAAATTTAGTAATGAAGCCTGTCAGCTGATCATATGTAGAGGTTAGTTGAGTAGCTCTAGAGATATACTAACAATGCATGATGGAGTTTCCTCTCCTTTAGTCAGAATGTAGAGTTTTAAAAAATAAAAACAAAAACAAAAAGAAAAGAACAAAAATAGATGGAAAAAGCAGTCATATCTTTCACTATTACATGTGATGATTCAACTGAAAAAACAAAAACATAAAACTCTGCTTTTCCTTCTCTCCCTTACCTGGCCTACTGGGATTATCTGGCCTAGAATTTTTGCTTTCCTAGTGAGAAATATTTCACCGGTGCACACATATTGATTGCTTCAATAGGAAGATAAGGTTTTTACTGAACTAGCAGGCAACAGCAAGAGTTACCTTGATGGGTAAGGGGATTAATCTTAACTATCATTAATAGGGATACTGATAATTTAGGTCCAAAGGAAAAGGTAGCTGTAATCTAGAGAATTTTTAAGGGCATCCTCTGATGATTCCACTGAGGAAAAGAGTCAAACCCCAAGGGCTCAGAACACTCAGGAATCACATTTTAGGTTATACTACTGGGTAATAAGCTATTGCATTATTTTGAATATATTTCAGAGTCTTTTTTTAAATTCCTGAAGCAAAGTAGATGTCTATAATACACTTTTGTGAATCAAATAACTCGTCTCATAATGAGGGTAATGATGATGATAGAAAATATTTATGTATTTCTTAATATGTCTCGACACTGTCCTCAGTATATTTTATAGATGACTAAATTAGTCCTACATTCTAAGGTAGATATTATTGTTAACATATGTTTATTAGGACATGTAAATCTAAAAGAGAACCTTTATAACCTTCTTAAAAATGTCTGTTTCTGCTAGCTGATGGAATAAGCACGACTACAGAAATGAAATAGAGCTAAATTTAAAGACCAGAGAGGATAGAAAGTGAAGTTAGAAGGGCTGAAATCCTACTGGTCATTCTTAACCCTTTTGCCAAAGCCAACCACATGGGAATCTTCAATAAAGATGATGCCCTGTGCCTCACTCTTTTCTCCTTATATTCCAGTAGTGTTTCAATTTTACAATGTAAAGCGAGGAATCAAGAAAACCACTGATTGCTAAGAAAATGTAAATATCACTATTACCTTTACATATTAAGTTGGGTGAAAAATTCTGGTTGATTATCTTAAGATCTTCAGAATAATTTAATCAACTTCTGAATCTGAAAATGAATATTAAATTATTTGCTAAACTTTCAGAAGTACAAGAGGAAAAGTCAGCTTTTTGAAAATATAACACTAATCTCTGGTGATTTATGTGCATCTGTGAACACTGATTTTTAAACTGGTGAGGACTTCTCTGAGTGGTGGCAAGGAATAGAAGGCAGGCTTCATATCAGCAAACACTTAACAACTTCTAGCAGATGTTGCAAGAGGCTTCACTGATTTGTCCTACAATCACCAGGGCAACTGTTTCGTTTTGATTCTCTATGAAATCTAATGTATCCATTTTAGTCTGACTGACAGACACATGAATTGTTACTCTCATGAATTTTCTGTACCGTTCTAAATGCAACCTGATGGACAATGCTTTCATAAAAGACTGTAAATAATTTTTTATCTTTCTAAAAATTTTAAGCAGCAATGCCTAGTGAACATTTATGCACCATCCAAGGCGTTTATAGTCTCACCTAAATTTGGAGTCATGGGAAAAATATATATTCTACACATATAAATCAACTTAAATCATTTCATTTTACAAAGCCTTGTCCATACACCATAATGTTTAGCAAGAGCCAAGTAAAAAAGAAAGTAGTGATTTCTTTGAAATTTTCTAATATCTTAAATATAAGAAATGGTATATGTAAATAAATAAGAAATGAATTGCCTAAAAAAGCCAATACTATGAGCCTCAAAATTTGAAAGTTATTTAAGATTAATTATGTTTTTTTCTCTCTTTTCTTTAGTATAAAGATTTTTTTTTTCTGCTCAGACTTTATCAGTACTTAATAATCCATGTTTCCTTAAAGTAAATATATCACAGAGAATAATATATTTTGAAGATACTAAAAACAAACAAACACAAGCAGAAATTAACTTTTAACATACTTATTTCAATAAGTAGTACTTTGGAATAGTCACCAAGCTGTACAATATACTTAATCCAAAATCACTTTTATTAATATAGCCAGTTTTGACACACTTCTTTTAAATTTACATTTGGGACTTCCCTGGTGGTGCAGTGGTTAAGAATCCACCTGCCAATGCAGGGGACACGGGTTCGAGCCCTGGTCCGGGAAGATCCCACATGCCGCGGAGCAATTAAGCCCGTGTGCCACAACTACTGAGCCTGCGCTCTAGAGCCCGCGAGCCACAACTACTGAGCCCACGAGCCACAACTATTGAAGCCCACGCACCTAGAGCCCATGCTCCACAACAAGAGAAGCCACCGCAATGAGAAGCCCGCGCACCGCAACAAAGAGCAGTCCCCGCTCGCCACAACTAGAGAAAGCCCGCGTGCAGCAGCGAAGACCCAACGCAGAGAAAAATAAGTAAATAAATTAATTAATTAATTTTAAAAAATAATAATAAATTTACATTTAAACATTCCTGGAAGATCTTTAGTACCCTGTGATGACAAATCTTCATCATCACTGGAAGACAGGATTTATTTTTTAGATAGAAAGAGTAATCCAAATGAATTATACCAATTTTCTCAAAAGCAAGATGTAATGCAAAGCAATAGGATTAATTATCTTATGTGTGACAAGAAATGGTGATTCTAAATGAGTTTCAAAATGAAGGTGACACATTTGGCAAAGAAATGTTGACTTACTCTTTTAAGAGTCTCATAATTTAAAGAGGCCGGCTACTTAAACATATACTTTGGTATACGTATAAATTAATCGTATTAATAAAAACTCAAAGATGCTAAGCTACATGAGAATGATCATTAGTGGAATACTTACCCCCAAACTCCAGCTATGTCTCATTGAGAACATTTGTTTAAAATCCAGTTTGTGATTCATAATCCAGAAAACTGACATATATTTTATTTAGAATATCTAGAGAAAAGGATGGTTCACTTTGTTTATTTTGTGATGAGTAATACATCCAACAGGGTCCTGGCAGATAACATAATATACTAAAATCTCGGTGACTGATTAAAAATAACTGACAAAATTTTTCAGGGATAAGGGAAACCAACAAGAGATGGTGAAGCATCTCAGAACTAGCAACAGTAGTAAGAGGACGCTGTGCTAAGAGACAGGTGTGGGAGTGTATTCATTTGCAAGGGCTGCCATAACAAATGATCAGAGTAGGTGGCTGAAACAACAGACATTTATTTTCTAATGATTCTGGAGCACAGAAGTCTGAGATCAGGGTGTCAGCAGGGTTAATTTGATTTGTGGCTTTTCTGCTCGGCTTATTGATGGTCCTTTGCCTGTGCATGAGTGTTTTCTAATCTCCTCTTCTTATAAAGACACCAATCATACTGGATTAGGGCCCACCCTAATGACTTCATTTAATCTTAATTACCTGCTTTAAAGACCTAACTCCAAATACAGTCACATTCTGAAGTACTGGGGTTTACGACCTTGACATGAATTTTGGGGAGACACAATTCAGCCCAAAGCAGGGACCCTTTGCTAGAAGCTATAGAAAGCTGAACCTGCAGGAGAAACCCCCCAACAGGAGCCTTCTGTGGAGTATACAGCTATTATCAATTACAATTCTACCCTCCTCCTGCCCTCTTATTTCCTAACTGAAGTCAAACAGAAAAAGTGATAAGAGTCTGTTCAAAACAGTCCATTATCAAGCTCCTCGTGTGGGAAGTGTAGAGAATAGACGTGAAAGGACAACTCCATTTAACACAGCAACCTCTTTTCCACACATAGTTTATCTGAATGAAACCCTGTTATCCCAACTCAGGGAAGCCACAAATTTTGTATCAGACACTGTATAATTAAGGATGATTTTAATTCACTTATATTCCCACCTGAAAATAAGGCAAGCTTCAAATAAATTATGTGGTGGGGGGAGGCTATAAAAAGAAAATTTAATTCACATAAAACGTAGCTGCTAGAGTAATGCTTCTTAAACTGTCGTGAGACTTAAGATGTTAATCCTAACTTCCTTCCTATAGCATTCATTTCATTTTCCTCCCGCTATATCTGCCGGCACGTTGGTGAGATGAAGTTCCTTCCCGTGCAATCATGAACATTTTCATTTCCTCAAGTTTTGAATCCTTGATGCTCTGTTCCTAATGTTTTCTCTCTTATTTTTTTTTTAATAAGTAAGATAAATGTTAATTTGGGGGTAATTTTATCTTTACAGAAAGGATTTAAAGATAGTACAGAGTGCTCCAACATATATTTTACTCATTTTCCCCTAACGCTAACATCTTACGTACCATGGCACATTTGTCAAAACTAAAAATTAATGTTAGTGCATTAGTATTAACTAAACTTGAGGTTTTATATGCATCTCACTAGTTTTTCTATTAATGCCTTTTTTTCTGTTCCAGAATCCAATCACAGATGGTCAATTTGCATTTAGTTATCATGTGTCCTAAGTCTCTACTATTGTGACAGTTTTTCAGACTCTCCTTGTTTTTTGTTTGTTTTCCCATGACTTTGACAGTTTTGAAGAGTTGTACAAAGTCCCCCAATTGGGGTGTGGCTATTTTCTTTGTCCCACTGTTGCACTGGGTTATGGATTTTGAGGACAAACCAATGGAGGTGAAGTGCTCTTCTCCACACTGTGTCAGGTATCAAAAGGTTGATACCAAAATGCCCTACTGCTGATGAAGTTAACCTTGATCACTTAGTTAAGGTTGGTTAGGGTGGTGTTTGCTGAATTTCTCTATTGTAAGTTACTATTTTCTCATTTCCATATTCTATTATTTGGAAGCAATCACTAATTCCAGCCCATTTTGGGGGAGGGATGAATAAGCTCCATCTCAGAAAGGGAAGAAACCCATATCAATATATCATTTGGGATTATTCTGTAAAGAAGCTTTCTAACCCTATCTGTCCCCATCTCCCCACTGGTAACCACTTGTTTGTTCTCTGATATCTGTGAGTCTGCTTCTTTTCTGTTATACTCACTAATTTGTTGTATTTTTAAGATTCCACATGTAAGTGTTATCACACAGTATTTGTCTTTGTCTGACTTATAATGCCCTCCAAGTCCATTCATGTTGCTGCAAATGGCAAAATTTCATTCTTTTTTATGGCTGAGTAATATTCCATTGTATATATATACCACACTGTCTTTATCCATTCATCTGCTGATGGACACTTAGGTTACTTCCATATCGTGGCAACTGTAAATAATGTTGCTATGAACACTGGGATGCATGTATCTTTTCAAATTAGTGTTTTTGTTTTTTTGGATATATACCCAGGAGTGGACATGCTGTCATATGGTAGTTCTAATTTAAGTTTTTTGAGAAACCTCCATACTGTTCTCCACAGTGGCTGTACCAATTTACATTCCCACCAACAGTGTATGAGGGTTCCCTTTTCTCCACACCCTCACCAACATTTTTTGTGTTCTTTTTGATGATAGCCATTCTGATAGGTGTGAGGTGATGTTGTGGTTTTGATTTGCATTTCCCTGATGATTAGTGATGTTGAGCATCTTTTCATGTGCCTGTTGGCCTCTGCATTTCCTCTTTGGAAAAATATTGTTAAAATAAGCATCCTACTCAAGGCAGTCTACAGATTCAATGCAATCCCTATCAAAATACCAATATCAATGGCATTTTTCACAGAACTAGAACAAATAATTAAAAAATTTGTATGGAAACACAAAAGACCCCAAATAGCCAAAACAATCTTGACAAAGAAGAATAGAGCTGGAGGAATCATGTTCCCTGACTTCACACTATATTAGAAAGCTACAGTAATCAAAACAGTATGGTAATGGCACAAAAACAGACACATGGATCAACAAAACAGAATAGAGAGCCCAGAAATAAACCTACACACCTATGGTCAATTAGTCTATGACAAAGGAGACAAGAATATCCAACAGAGAAAAGACATTCACTTCAATAAGTGGTGCTGGGAATACTGGACAGCTATATAGAAAAGAATAAAATTAGAACATCTAATACCATATACAAAAATTAACTCAAAATGGATTAAAACATAAACATAAGACTGGATACTATAACATAAACATAAGACTGGATACTATAAAATTCCTTGAGGAAAACACAGGCAGAACACCCTTTGACATAAATCGTAGCAATATTTTTTTTTTTTAACTGCCTCCTAAAGCAAAGGAAATAAAAGCAAAAATAAACAAATAGGACCTAATTAAACTTAAAAGCTTTTGCACAGAAAAGCAAGCCATCGACAAAATGAAAAGACAACCTACTGAATAGGGGAAAGTATTTGCAAATGATATGACCAATAAGGAGTTAATATCCAACATATATAAACAGCTCATTCAACTCAACATCAGAAAAACAAACAACTCAATAAAAAAATGGGCAGAAGAACTTAATACAGCTTTTGTTTTTATTATAATTTTTTAATCATTAGCCTTAGGGTTTCTAGTCAAAACACTGTTTTCTAAAGTTACTTAAGTCAGCTTGTTTACTTAAAACTGTCTATATGTTAGTGACTTATTTATTTTTAGCATTGTATCAACAGCATAATAAATCATATTCATTGACTTTGCTTCTTTGTTGTTACCTTACCTACTAATATTGTTCCCCTCACTTGCCTGCAATCCTTTGAAATGTTTAACTTTGCATGATCACTTTGTAGATGATAGACGTAGAGGAGTGACTTTTGGTTTCATAGAACACATGCCTTGTTTCATACTCAATGTTTTAATCATTAGGTTACACATGTATTAATTATACTTGCATCTAAAGGTTAAAAATTAGCAAAGCATACATGATTAAACATAACATTAAAACTTAAATGTGAAAACATTCTTGCGGTTAATTAAGAAAATATAAATAAAATAATCAACGAGCAAAATTTTCCTAAAACAAACATTTGTACCTGTATCCAGAGTCTCAACATAGAATCTTAGATAATGATTCTATTGTCCCAGTAGATTACCTTAATTTTTCTGTGAAATTACATAGTTTAACTAGATAATTACTAGGGTATCTTTTAGCTATCAATTTAAATCTAATCCTTAGAAAAAATGCTTTAAAGAAAAAAAGCATATGTATTTAATGTTCTACTATTTCAAAGTGACTAAATTTTATAATTTAAATTTTAAATAGTCTCTCTGCCCCTCTCTATCTTTCCCTCTCTCTCTCTCTCTCTCTCTCTTTATATATATATATATATATACATTTTTTCTTCCTAATGTTGTTGGATGAGGAGGTCATCAGAAGGACTTGACCACCAGTTGACCCACTAGGTGGACCAGACAACTGGACGCTTGTTACCCTCTCTCTGTCCTTGGACCGTACATCCTGCCTACTATTCCCATATTGGCAGCCATTTCAGGGACACAGACTTGAGAGAGTAATGTGCTATTGAGACAATCTGGACTGAATAAGTGACTGAACCCCCATTAGTTCTCTGTATAAACTTTAAAATTCTGGCAAGCAGCTGCAGAGATCTACACATTTTGCCCAAGACAAGCCTCATATAAAAGTTCCTTTGCTTATCAAAACTGCCACTTACCAATCTGAAATGGTCAGCCTCTTCCTTTGGTCTCTCCCTTCCCTCTGTCTGTAGAGCCAGTTTTGAATTTCACCTGAAGAATTCCCAAGATTGGGGATCAACAAATATGTGCCTGGAATATATGTGACATTAAAATAATTTGGAATAATAAATTCTGGAACTAGAAAAAATGTTTTTGATACATCAGACAATGTTCTTTCCAAGTGAAGTCTGTTAATTATTTTGTATTAATTAAACCTAATTAATTTTAATTATTGCAATCATTAAGAATGTCAGCATCTTTATTACAAAGACTGTAATAAACTCATTATATAATATATATATAATTATATAATGATAAAGGGGTCAATCCAACAAGAGGATGTAACATTTGTAGATATGAATGGATAAAGAAGTTGTGATATATACATTCACAGAATATACATATGAATATTATTCAGCCAAAACAGAAGGAAATCCACAAATATATACCATATAACCAAAATGGGAAATATAGTAGTCATTGTTCTCAATAAATTAAAAACTCTTATCAATGATGTTTACTGATAACAATTTTCTGGTTTCATTCAGATTAAAATAAACCTTTGTGATATTTCTCCATTGTTATCTCCCTAGCACTCACCTTTATATCTTCATTTATTTGTATAATACAATAAAAATAACAATTTTCAAAAAATTACACATAGAAATTTAAAAGTTACTATGTTGCTCATAAAACAAGGTAAATTATAAATTACATGTCTCATAGCAAAGTGAATTAATGTTGATTGTTAAAACTGACACAACATTTTAAAAGTATGGACTGAAACGGAAGGATCCATGGATTTCAAGTCCATGCTATAGATTCTCTTTCATGCTAAATCAAGTGCCATCTTGTGACATTAAATATTTCACAAACTGAAATGAACATTATAAACCAGGAAACTTTTTATAAACCAGGAGTTAACACAAAGAGTATATACCATGAAATCTCTCTACTCTAAGAGGATCTACGATCCGGTATTTTCATCATAAGTTGAAACATACATATCTCTACGTTATTTGAATCCATTACGTTTTTTATATATATACTCAACACCAGAGATGATTTATGAACATAATGCAAAATTAAATTATTTTTATAGGAACTGTATAAAGTTCAGTGTTTCTATGCAATTTTAAACAGAATGTAAGTATCATACATCACATTCTTTTTAAAAATTGCATAGAACATCTCTCTGTACATTTACATAAGTATGCATGCTACCCAATCCTTATGTGTCTATACACTACAGTAAGGATTTCTCAGTAAAAACTTAAAATGTAATATTTTTATGTGACATAGGATATGAGTTCTACACAAGAGCCATGGAAATGAAATAAGTTCTGAGAGAAAATTCAAGTTTTCAGAACAAGAGCCACTTCATTCAGTTGTGGAAGTTTATTTTGTCAGATTTTAGTTTTTCCAAGGTAGCACATATTAATGGAGTAATAGTTAATACCTAAAATGATATTTTATTTAACTATATTTTACTGTATTTCATTCTTAGAGCAGACAATTCAGTATTATAGAACTTAATTATTTAATAACTGTACAATTTATATGTCAATTTACAACAGCTGAGTTTTCAATGTAGATTTACTAAATCTATACCATTTATTCGTAATTTCCATTTGCAGCTAAGCAAAGGTTACAATATATGACTAATGGAACAGTTTTATGATAAATATGCAAAATATATACAAACTTCAATATTCACATGAAATAATATTTTGTTCACTTAATAATTTGTATAAAATAAACAACGGTTTATATCTAAAGTAATAGAATAATTTCCTGCTTAACCATATAGTAAGAATATTTTTGTAAATTTAAACATCATGTAAAAATAAAAATTCTAAAGATAATAATAATAGAAGTCAGATAATTTGTGTATTTTCCAATTGTATATATTTTATCTACCTTCCTTGAAGTGAAATGAAAAGATAACCAGTTTTACTAATTAAAAATTGTTTTACAGCAGGACATGCTTGCATTTGAGTCAACACACTTCAATATGGGTGTTGGTGTAAGTTAGTCATTACTGCGTAATGCAGCATCTCCATATTTAGTGGCTAAGGATTTATTTAGTTTATGATTCTGTGGATTGCCAATTTCAGCTGGGTTCAGCTTAGTGGTTTTTCTGGTTGAAGCTGGATTCTCTCATTCGTCTGTTGTCATTTGCATGTAAGCTGTGTGTTAGCTTTACTGATCTGGATTCATTTCTCTTAAACGTCTGGAGCTCTGGCTGCATCACCTGAAAGGGCATGGTTCTGGTCTACATAATCTCTCGTTCCACAGCAGGCTAGCCCAGGCATCCCACATGGGAGCCAGCAATCCAAAAATGCAGAGTGCAAGCAAACAAGGCTGTGAACTAGAACACCATTATTCCTGCTACAGTCTATTAGACAAAGAAAATCACAACAACACACCAAATTCAAGGGGAAGAGAACTAGATTTCATGTCTCAATGGGAGTAACTGCAAAGTCACACTGTAAAGGCTATACATAAGAAGGAAGTAGAACAGATGCCCATTTTTGCAACTTACTATTTCTGGAAACAAAAGAATTTTCTATTAAAAAAAGAAAAAGAAATAGTTCTGATAACCAGAACATACGGGAGAATAAAAATTTGGGAAGAGTTAGTCTGTATTTATGAAATAACAATAATTTTCACTGGAAAACAATGGCTTTGTACTTAGATTTCTTTGCAGTTAAGCAACTATTGTGGCTATAACTTTAAATCTGTTCCAATCTATTCAACATTGAAACGGGTACACACACACACACACACACACACACACACACACACACACACACACACACAATTGCACTCCTCACTGGGAATGCTACTTTAAAATGCCAGTAGGTGTGGCTGGTTGTTTAGTTAGTATTTTATCAACTCAGCTTAAGGTTTAACGTTTTTACTCTAACTGAGCTTTCCTTTACTTCCCACCACATCTTTTCCTTTTCAGAATCTGCTTAATGCATATTATCTTTTATTTTTCCTTTACTTTTCTCTCCAAAAGTGGAAATCTATTACTGAAGTGAATTTTAGCTTGATATATAGTTTTCATCTATCAATTACTCTTGAATAAATAACATTGCATTATGTAAAATAAACTAAACAATTAATAACAATGCATTAAACTATATTTTAAACCCAAAATTTACTTACTGATTTTATGCTGCTATAACTTCCCTAAATACATTTATTTCTTATTGGTCTGACAGATACTTAATGGTATAAATGGGAGGAAAATTTTTCCTTGTTTTTATCAACCTGGAATTCTCAGACATTTAGAGATTTGGAATTACCTCTGTGTATAGGGGTTTCAAGTGTATTAGAAAACAAAGAATTGAAAAAAGGGCAACACCAAAGGCTAGGTATTTTAAATGTTTATATATACCAAATAAACAACTTTAACACAAAAAAGTATATAATACAGCATATATGCATTACTCTAGCTATGGTATTAGGATGTGTAAAATTATGAATTCACGCCACACACAGTGTGATCATTTATGTTTCAAGGGGAAAGTTGCAAGATAAAGAGCTATTTTTCCATCGTTTTTATCCTTCTGAATGGAAACAGGGTAATGGAGATGTTTAATCCAAAGTCTGAGCTCTAAGTTCCTTATAAATGCTCCTCTTAGCCCCTCTGTGATAAATGCTATATCCATCCATTTGTGATTTTATCATTTATCTAGACAAAGATAAATGATAAAAATGGGCATTTATTTGAAGACTGTACATAGCTTCTACAAGTAACACGTTAGAGGAATATTTTCAGGGTCAGCTAATTCACTTTATTAAAGGAAAATTATTAGATGAGGAAAATAAAACCTTTAAGAAATTTCAACAGGAAGTTAGGGATAATGGTCAACAATGATTGACAACAAAAATGAAGAATTTTATATTGACTTGCCTGAAGAACTGAAGATTGTTTCCTCTAGTTGTTGACTGAAATTGCCTAAAAAATAATAATAATTGACCTTCTATAATTTTGATGTGGAAAAAGTCCCTATTACCGGAGTCTCCGTTTTTTTTTGTTGTTGTTGTTTTGTTTTTGGTAAGTGGCCTGGTCTGGTATCACCTGTCTCTAAGAGCTCTAAAAGCGCTAGGCTAGGGACCACATCGAAGGTAAAATTGTTCCAAGAGAGAAAAACACTTTAGCTTCAGGATTGATTGTGAAAAGATAGTGATAATATATGTCTTCCTAGTTTCCAATGCTTTGCCCTAAATATTGTTACTTATAGGTTAACATATTATCAGAATAAATAAATAGTATTTTATAAATATATTAGGCACAAATCTTGCCAGGCTGGCAGGCAGTAGATCTAGCTTTTAAATCTGTAACTAAAAAATGTAGGCAATTAGGCCTGTAGTTTCCTCATCTGTAAAGAATTATAGAGATAGTTTCTAAAGACTGGATATTATATTCTTAATATGATGAAGGACTTGTCATCTGGTAAATTCTTTTTCACTGAGTGAGGAACAAGTGAGATTACCAACTTAAACTTTGAATAGAGAAAGGCATATGGGAAACACATGAGAAACAGAACATAAAATAATATAGTAAATTTCAGCTGATGGAGTGGGGAAGTAAATTTGATACAGAAACATGGTAGTTTGCAGGGGTGTTTTTGAGGCCTAATTTTAAACTTGAAATAATTCATTTAAAGAGAAATTGGTCAATTAATTTTTGTAATTATCTCCACATATGTTCACTTCCTTAAATGGCTTCTGTTTGTTCCTATGTGAAAGGGCATCATCTTTAATGCCTAAAAGGCCCTCTGTGAATTGTCCCTCAGCAACCAATTCTGACTTACTTTCACCACACCATTATTTGTAAGTAGAAATGGTTTCCCATTAAAAAAATGTAGCTAGTTCCACTCTCAACAGAAAAGATCATGTAAATGCTCTTTGTCAACACAGGAACTTACAAGAGAAGTGCTTTATCAGTGGTTTCAACTGTCCAACAGAATATCAAAAAGATAGGTACTGAAGCATCACTATATAATAAAATTTTAAATCTTTAATTCTTTACCAAGGACATTCTTATGTGACACAGGCATGTTTACATTCTGCAAATGAGTGATGGTAAGAAATTAAAACCTTGGTGCCCTGTCTTGATTTGTGCTGAGGTCCAGTAGTATTTCCCACCATTGTTTTTTGCATGATCAGTGCAAATCTCAACACAGTGAAACATCACAGTTTTGATCTCACAGACGGACCGGAAGGATCTCAGGGACCCTTTAGGGGTCCACAGGTCACACTTTAAGAAAATCTGCATTAGAAGAATTTTCACGTTTGCTCTGTTTCTATTGCTCTACTTCAAACCCCCAATCCACCTAGGAAATCTCATACACATTTTCAAATACAAACTTACAAAATCTCTTGCTATGAGAAATTTTCTCTAACACATCTGGTATCATCTTCATAGTACCATGTACTTTCCTTTGAGATTCTCCTAATAGTCGGACTTTCCCATTAACTTATTTCCTATTTGAATTTTTCATCATCTAAGAGATCATAGATCATAACATCAAATAACTGAAGCCCCAGAGAGTTCATGCAGAAAATCACTGAATTGGATGGTCTGTAGGATAGAGGTAGTAGACAGAATAATAACTAAGTGGGAAGTGCACAATACTCTGTCAAAAAACATTCAGATCCTTCCCCCAGGGCCGTGGAGACCATTTGAAAGTCAATCAAAATATACCTTGGGGACGCATTTTCATCCTAAGACTCCAGGGCTTCAGTCTACAATAACCATAAGGGCACAGACATTATGTGTGTTTTGGTTTGGTTTTGCACTTTTTTGCATCTTTCCCTCAACAGTGCCCAAATCACATCTCTATAGGAAACTGAAAACAGAAATTCCAAAATAACATTAAGATGCTATATGGTTAGTTAAAGTCAAAGCCAAATTCTTACTTAGCACTGTTATTCCACAGTAAGTTGCTTGTCTTTATTGGGTTTATTTGGGCTGTATGAGGCAGGAACTCAACTAGAATTAACTTAGAATTACCCAAGGTCCTTGTGGGACTGGCTGCATCACCGTCGAGAGGTTCACTGCTTCTGTCAGGAAGGCTTCCCAATACAGCTAGGCTGACTGGCACCTTCAGGCTTAGGAATGCTGATGGCTCTCACTGTTACTAGCCAGCTCTAGGATCCTGCCCCTTTCCTTGTTGATTTCCCTAAACTTTGCCCACATCATGATAAACAGCACCTTTATTAAATCCTACTAAGATACTAGTTTCACTCTACTACCATCTCTTTTCCACTGTGAAAGAGACTCATACATCCATCCTGGACTCATTTATGACCCAAAGTAAACAAACAAACCAACAGTTCCCAGGAGTGGTTTTTAATCACACTTTCCTTGCATATATATAGTAGGTGCTCATTAAGTATTTAATAGATTAAAGTATAAAAGCATATCATCAATAATAAAACTAACTTCCATCTCTTCCAACTATAGGTAAGTAGATAATTTCCCCTGAATTTCAAAAGTTTGGATTAAGATATTCCGGATTTTAAGAAATAGAAATCTCATTAAGTTGACAAGTCATCCATTTCTTACTAGATCCATCATTCTCAACTCTGGCTGCATAACAGAAAAGTATTATGCCTGGAGTACTTTTATAATCATTTCAGGACCCATCCCCCCAAATTCTGATTTAATTAGTCTGGATTGGATCCCAGGCACTGGCAATTTTTAAACGCTTCCCAGGTGGTTGGTTCTAAAGGGCATCTAGGATTGCAAATCACCATTCTTGGCAGTACCCACATTTCCCTTCCCGGGGTGATAAATCTTTGCTTCAGCCACAATGAGGTTACAAATGTGAAGGAAAAAAAAGTACGTGGACTACTGGGGAAAAGATACCTAGGGAAGTATTTCAAAAATATTTCCCCTCTTAAACATAAATTTGTTGAATACATAAAATGAAATGAATGTGCTTTTTGTAAAATGTTACTCCAGCACCGAGCACTGTATGCTAAACATGTTGAATTCAAAGGTAAGCTTAAAGAATGAAAAAAAACACAATTTTAGTTACATGGGAAATTGTTATAATATAAATATATAGAAAATTTGGTGTCTAAGAGGGTAGAATAGTGATTCCAGGATGTTGAGTAGATTAGTGATTGTAAATTACAATTGACTTTTGGGCTATACGAGAAATAAATTACAGTTGTGTGCAAGAAAGGTAAACTATGATGTTTACAAGACTCTGTGCCTGCAGGACTATGGAAGCTCATAAATTATCAGAATGACTAATGATACCTGTATGTTTTCCCTGTGCTTTCCCTTTCTTTTAGAGTAAATAAACTCAATCTCAAGCCCAACACACTATGTGATAAAAACCAAAGGAAAAAGTTAGGGGTTGAGAGGGAAAATGAGAGAAATACGGCAATCTGGGTAAGAACATGGAGACCATTGCATTCACATCTATATTCTGAAACCCATATTCCTAACCAGTGGAGCTGAGGTTCACAAATATTACTAGGGGTTATTACTCCAAATTCCAGTTAAATTTCAGGCCACTGCCACCTAGGAAGGTCAATAATCATAAACATGAGTTACATATACATAATAGAGAATGCAAATTTTTTGAAAAAGGGAGACTAAAGATAGAAATATGCTTACTTATGAGATATGAAAGCCAACTGGTGAAAGATGAAATGGATGTAGAATATACTGGTCTATTCATTTGATACCATAGATAGAAGGAAAAATCATTTTCTTCCCTATTCATATACCCTCTGACCTCCGTTTTCTGAATCTCTCATTTTACTCCCAGAGACAACCTGGCTAAGTTTCACATTTTTGAAAATAATTCTATCCTACATGGTAGAATGAGATGATATGAAAGCCACCCACTTAAACACAAATAATGGTGGATAACATAATCAAAAATACGAATTCACCAAATATTTTGAGCCATTGTGATATTAAGAGATGAAAATCGGGTTAAACATTAGCACATAACAGACTGTAACTTGTCGGGACAGATTATGTCATTTATAGAGACAGATTTGTTGCTAACACTTTACATGGCTTACTTTTGATTTTTTTTTCTCAAAACAAGAATTTGTTGAAAGCTATGCAGTGGAAATCTCTGAGAATCTTACAACCTGTAAGTCTGAGGGAGGAGGTAAATTCTTCCTCCGACTTTGTCAAACAGAACCGCCAAGGAATTGATAGAAAAAATGTTGAGCCTGTGCCTTCATGCCTTAGAAAGAAGTAAAGGAGACATCATCCTCGCCTAGCTTCACCTGAAGAAAAAATAGAGTGTTAGTGTACAGCTTTCTTCCTAACAACAAGGATGGATGCTTTTCTTCAAAGGAAGAGTCAGTGATTTCAAGTTTAAACCAGGAAGTATTAGAAGGAAGAAAATGTATGTTGTATATACAAATAATGAAGGGCATGTGGTTCTGCCCTTATACATCTCAGCGGAGCTAAATAATTTCTTAGAGCTCTTCTGCCATATGGGCCACTGGACTCAGAAAGTAACAAATAACAGAAAATAGAAAACTACTGAGACATATCCCACTTTTGTCAAAACTTCAGAGGGATTTTTTTAGAAAATTCGTTTGTAACCTGTTTGAATCTTTGCAGGCCTTCAAAAATATGTCACATCAAAAAGCAAATATGCCTACCAGTCAACCTTATTTAACACATTTTGGGGTCAGAGATAAAAGCATTGATATGATTTTATAGTATCTTCATATAAATAGTAGAGTCAAGCTCTGGGAATAAGGATATGAGGTTTGATCACTGATTCTTAAAAAGTTCACACTTTCAGCACCCTTTTCATTCACTGCCTCTTCTGCATAATAATGGAACAGTGTGTGTTAACTAAATAAACTCTTAAAATTCTCTTGCTTTATTAGAGACATTAAAATATAAGTGGTGATGTACAAATTGAATACTTTTATAAAAACTAACACTAATCTGTTAGCTTATTACTACTGATTAAATTATTTGATGTTAAAATTTAACTTGAATTTTAAATTTAAACCAAAGTATTTGATTAGACTAATATATTTTAATATCTACATAATTGAAACAGAAGCGATGCTTTAAAAATATCAGCTACTAACCACAGTGCCTAACAACTCTACTAGCTTTATAAATAAGATTAGGGGAAAGAGAACACAACTACAAAAGCTTTCACTATGCATCTGTTACCAGGTTTCCTCAATTATGTATCAGGATAACATAGTGACTAAATAATCAGTCTTCTAGCTCTATAAGCAATGTTAGAAATAAATGAGACATAACTATATCAAAAGTACACTATGTCAGGACAGACATGAAGATGTAAAAGAGGACATCAAAATAACAAAAAGTGGGAGAGGGGTGTAAGAAAATGTACATTTTCTTTTTTTTTTTTTTGGAATGTGTTTGAGCCTACATGACTACCAGTATAAAGTAATTAGATATAGTAATGGGTTAACATACTTGAAAAAGAGGGTAACCACAAATCAAAAACATACAGTAGATTCATGAAAACTCAAGCAAAATACAAAATAACATCATAAAACCACAAAATAAAAAAGAAAAAGAAAAAAGGGACAAAGAAGAAATACAAAATCAAATGGAAAACAAGGTTTAAAATGGCAATAAATACATATCTATCAATAATAACCTTAAATGTCAATGGACTAAATGCTCCAATCAAAAGACACAGAGTGGCAGATTGGATAATAAAACAAGAGTCTACAATATGCTGCCTACAAGAGACATACTTTAGGGTGAAGGACACACATAGATTGAAAGTGAGAAGATGGCAAAAGATATTTTATACAAATGGAAATGACCAGAAAGTGGGGTAGCAATACTCATATCAGGCAAAATAGGCTTTAAAAGAAAGGTCAGAGAGAAAGATAAAGAAGGTTACTATATAATGATAAAAGGATCAATACAAGAAGAGGATACTACACTTGTTAGCAAGTATGCACCCAATATAGGAGCATCTAAATACATAAAACAAATACTAACAGACATAAAGGGAGAAATTGATGGGAATATAATAATAGCAGGAGACTTTAACACACCACTAATATCAATGGACAGATGTTCCAGACAGAAAATCAATAAGGCAACAGAGACCCTAAATGATACAATAGAGCAATTAGACTTGATTGATATTTTCAGGATATTACATTAAAAAGAAAAGAAAAAAAAAAAAAAAAGAATATACATTCTTTTCAAGTGCACATTGAACATTTCCTAGGATAGACCACATACTAGGCCACAAAACAAGCCTTAACAAATTTAAGAGGATAGAAATTATTTTAAGCATCTTTTCTGACCACAGTGGCATGAATCTAGAAATCAACCACAGAAAGAGAAATGAGAAAAAAATGATTGCATGGAGACTAAACTACATGCTACTAAAAAACTGATGGATCAACAATGAAATCAAAGAGGAAATTAAAAAATACCTTGAGACAAATGACAATGAAAACACAACCATACAAAATCTATGGGATGCAGCAAAAGCAGTCCTAGGAGGAAAGTTATTGCAGTACAGGCCTTCCTCAAAAAACATGAAAACTCTCATATAAACCACCTAATCTACCACCTTAAAGAATTAAAAGAAGAGCAAACAAAACCTAAAGTCAGCAGAAGGAAGGAAATAATAAAGATCAGAGAGGAAATAAATAAAACAGAAATTAAAGAACAATAAACAAATGTATAAAACCAAGAGCTGTTTTTCTGAAAGGGTAAACAACATCAACAAACCTCTGGCCAGGCTAACTAAGAAGAAAAGAGAAAGGTTACAATAAACAAAATAAGAAATGAAAGAAGAGAAATAACAATGGATACAGCAGAAATACCAAACAACCGTAAGAGAATAGTATGAACAATTTTATGCCAACAAATAGGACAACCTAGAAGAAATGGACAAGTTTCTAGATACATGCAGCCCACCAAAACTGAATCAAGAAGAAGTAGATAATTTGAATAGACCAGTCATTAGAAGTGAAATAGAATGTGTAATAAAAAAAAAAATCACTGCAAAAACAGTACAGGACCAGATGGCTTCACTGGGCGTTTCTACCAAACATACAAAGAGGAACTTATACTGATCATTCTCATCTCTTGCAAAAGATTGAAGAGGAGGGAACACTCCCAAAGTCATTCTATGAAGCAACCATCACCCTGATACCAAAACCAGACAAAGACAATACCAAAAGAGAAAATTACAGGCCAATAACTTTGATGAATATAGATGAATATAGATGCAAAAATTCTCAACAAAATGTTAGCAAACCAAATCCGACAACACATAAAAAAAGATCATACACGATGATCAAGTTGGATTCATCCCGGGGTCAGAAGAATGGTTCAAACAGAGGCAAATCAATCAATGTGCTACACCACATCAACAAAAGAAAGGACAAAAATCACATGATCATCTCAACAGATGCAGAACATTTGATAAAATTCAACATTCATTCATGATAAAAACTCTTACCAAAGTGAGTACAGAGGGAACATATTTCAACATAATAAATTAAGTATTTGGATAAATTAGGAGTTTGGGATTAGCAGACACAAACTACTATTTATAAAATAGATAATCAAAAAGGTCCTACTGTACAGCACAGGGAACCGTATTCAATATCTTGTAATAACATATCATTAAAAAGAAAAAAGTACACTATGTCACTATTTGTTCCTAGATTTGCTCTTCTGTAAAACAGCACAATAACTATATAATCCCCAAGAATTCATAACTCTTCTAGTTTAAGAAACATTAAGTCCAAATTGGAGCTAACTACAAACAAACAAAAATGTTTGTTTTACACACAAAAAACGTTTAAAAAAAATACACTACTGTGTATCTGGAAATTTATGGCAAAATATATAAAAAATCAAGTACATGTTTCTTGAGATGAATATCAATTTTTAAAATTATAAATCACAAAATTACAAATATGCACATTAAATAGTTGCAAAATGTGGTCAATGTACACCGCTTAAAAATTAATCATGTGATGATATTTGAAGTGACTTCTATTAAAAATGTTTAATCCATGGAGTTGTTACGTAAAAGACTCCAAACGCATTCAATGAAACTACTCCAACACATTTTCCAAAATAATAAAATAATAAAAAATAACAACAACAATTGGAAAGCAATCTTATTCATGAATATCAGTTGACATTTTAAGATAAATTTTAGCATATGTAATCAAGCCATATATGAATGAATAATTCTGATCAATGGCATATAGATAAATGCACTTAATACCATTCAACGTAATGGGCTCTTTTTATTCAATCCACTCTATAAATTAGTTAAATTAAAAAATTAACAAAAAATGAGAATATCTCAAAAATATTTGAGGAAATTCAGCACATATTCCTAAATTTTAAATTAAATAAATAAACCTCAACCTTTTCAACTATATATATGTATCAGGAACTTTCAGAATGCACTGCACAACATTAAAAGGACAAAGTCTTCTCACTTAAAAATTTTAAGGAAAAAAGTCTACTATTACTGCTAATATTAGCAATTAACACTCAATGAAACAAGACAGGAATTTTTTTTACTTATAAATATTGGCAGGTAATCATCTAAGATGATATGCTACATACTTAGAAAAGCCCAAAAAAAAATCAACTGAAATGTACCAAAAGTAATAAATTGATACTTAATTTACCACCTCTTCAGATAATCAGCTGATAAAAGTCAAGAATTTCTTGTATACGCATGGCAGTAACTTAAAAACTGAATGAAAAAAGGGTCCATTCAGAAAGGTAACAAAAATGAATCACCATTTGAGAAGAAAATAACAAGAAACCCATCATTCACATATCTAGCATTGATATAGATGAGGGAAAAACATGTTCTCATGTAATGCTGGAGGAAGCATTAGTTGTGGATATTTTGTGGAAGGCAATTTATAAATATTTATAAAAGTCTAAAATGGACATACTTCATGAAAAATTAATGTATCTTAATAAACTACTCTTTAAATGTTAAATCAATGATAAATTGAATAGAAAATGATAAACCATCAATAGGAAAAATACACAAAGAATATGAAAAATTTTATAGCAAGATATTTTCAAATTCTCAGTAACTCTGAATAGAACGATAACCTCAATCACAAATTTTTGCAAGAGAAGACAATTTATTTTTGCATATTTTTGCACTAGTGAGTGTTTGGAAGCAAATATAGTGTCCACAATAGAGAACTGGTTAAATGAAACACAAAAACACATAACATGCTATATGATGCATATATTAAAAAGTATGAGGTTCATCTCTATTTCTGCTATGCAGCTATAGCCCAGATATAGTTATAGGTTAAAAAGAAACAAGCTGTAAAATATTTCCTATAGAGTATCTTTTATTTAAATCATAATCACTGAAGTGTGTACATTGTTTTGTTTAGACATAGTCTAGGAATCAGTCATTATGTGGGGAGAGACATCCATGTTGAGAAGCGCTTTAATTTTTCATTTAAATAACCTTTAATTTTTTTAACTTTTAATATAAAAAGGAGTACTTGGACAAAAATTGTATTAGTTTTCTATTTCCGCATAACAAATTACCACAAATTTAATTATGTTTGCAAAATCTTTCACAGAGCACAGAATAAACTAGTTACTGTTTGATTAAATAACCAGGAGGTATGTATGCACGAGACACCAGGATTCTTGGGGCCCATCTTAAGACTTCTGCTTAGCACATTTTGATCTTATTTTCTCTCCTTCCTTCCTTCCTTCCTCCCTCCCTCCCTCCCTCCCTTCCTCTCCCTCCCCCCTCTCTCTTCGTCTCTCCTTCAATTGTTCCTCCTCTTTCTCCCTCTTTTCTCTTTATCAATCTTTTTCCTAATTTGAAATTATAATAATTACTGTTTATTATTCTTATTTTTTTTCAGTGTAGTCTACAAATTTTCTACCATGAACAAGTTTTTGGTCTTACAGTAAACATTCTTAAATCAAAATCAAAGACACAAATATATCTCTCCAAGTCAGATAATGTACTAAAAAGAAAAAAAAATGCAAGGAACAGAAATACATTTATTAATAAATGATGTATTATACACATATATGAATATAATAAAGGTCTGTAAGAATAATCAAAAAAGGCTTGATGAGATGATCTGGGTGGAAACAGAGGAAAATTAGGCATAGCATGTTAAAACCTTTTGATAATAAAAAGGTGATGGCAAAAAAATTCAATATTATTGGCACATATACTAATATTATAAAGTAGGAAAACTATGATAACACAACGATATGTTTATAAATATTTTCAAATTCTCCATATGATTTTTTTAGAAAACAGGATCAAGCATTTTGATTTATTTTAATTTAGGAGAATATCAAAGAATTCGAAATGAAGGAAATTATTTCCTTTCTTAATAACCTACATTTCACTTCACTTAGAACTAAGTTCTGCATTAAGTTTATGCTGAAGTCACACCTAACTCCCACATACTATTAATGGAGTTTATCCTTTCCTTCATAATGCTGCTCATATTCGGCAGATTGTTTTGACTTTGTATAGGAAAACAAAACAAACAAATAAACAAAAAATAAAATGTGTTTCTTGGTCAGTTAGTTATCCCAAAACCAATGTGGTAAGGAAGACAAAAATCTTAACCAAAGAAAAAAGGTTAATTAACTTGCTCAAGACTACACAGACATTAAGCAGAGCAAATCCACTTTCTAGTATCTGTGCCCTTCATTTTTATGCTACACTGCCTTTCCTGTCTACATGATCCATCCGATTCACATTAATGATTTGAGAATAAAGACAAATTTGTGCTTGGAAAAAGTCATATGCTCAATGAAACACTATATAGCAATAAAAATTAAATAAAATTACACACCATGAAATGGATGAATCTTACAAACACAACACTGAGTGAAAGGAGGTAGACACAAGGTATTCATCATACAATTCCAAAAATGTAAAAGAGAGATTAGTGACAGACAGGGTATATGATGGGGACTTTTGGGTACCTGATTTCAGCTGGTTACACATGTGTGTACATCTGATTAAAAAGTAAACAATATTTGTGCACTTTTCTTTATGTATGATACCTAAGTAAAATAAAAACCTATTTAACAAAAAGGTGATAGTACATTTTTTTCAATTTGATCATGGAAAGCACGTATTTTTTACTGGCAGATAGGAAACTGAAGCTAATATTAGTAGGCTGTGATGATAAATACATACATCATCATCCTTTTCATATTTGCTTCTTTTAAAATTCCATTTCAGTTATTTTCTTTCTTTTGTCTGTTTCTATGGATGGGAACTGAAAAGGCAAAAGGTATTGAAAGGGGAAGTAGGCAGATATATGTAAATACTGCCTACTTACGTAAGTGCAACATATAAATATTGCCTACTTGATGAATATTTTATTTTTTATTTTTCAGTTTTGTTGACAGAGACCTATGTATCCTGGGATAGAAGTGCAGTCAAACATACCATAATTAAATTTCATATATTTTAAAATTTAACATCTATCTCACTTGTCAATCACATTGAATATGAGAGAATTGAAATAGACCTTGACTCTTTGAAAAAACCTTGGATAAAGGATCCTCTGTTCTAGGCATTTCTTTTATATCTTAGCCTTGAAACTCTCAAAATGCTTCATCAAGCCTCTTATTTATATTGCTGTTTGCATAATTTATTTGCATATGTGTCACTATCACTGGGCAGTGAGTTCCAAAGCCTGGGTTGTAATACCTTTTAGTATAGTTACAGTTTATAGTCTCTGGCAATTAGTTGATGCTCAATATATACCTGCTGGCTATACTGGTGTCCCTGCTCTCAAATGCAATACATTCTTGCATTACTGAAGTCCCTAGGTAAAAATCCTGGACCCACATGCTTTAAGAAGTCTGATATGGCATCTTATTACAGTAGTATAATATAGTGGCACTGAGCAATTTACAAATGAGAAAGTGGATGGATGGATGGCTTTTCTGGTAAGACCATGTTATTTACTGTTCTGTGACTTTAAGTCACCTTTTCTTTTTCTTTCTTTTTTTTTAAGATCATGCATGGTATATCATCAGTAGTGTTTGTAATATCACTAATTGTCTTCTGGAAATCTTTCAAAACAATACAATGTAATGGTATATTTCAAAATAAGTAAAAGGACATTAAACAATGATTCAAGTCCCAAAATTTATCATTCCCCCAACAAGAAAGAGGAGCTAAGTGGCCTGGCTGCATCGTTTATTCCACTCTCCCATTAGCTACATAAGGAGACAACAGGATACAACCTAGTGTTCAGTCTGACAAAGAAATGTAGATTATCAACTGCTTCTAAAACCCATGAGCACATGGGCTTCAACTAGACTAAGAAGTGTTACCATTTGTCAAGAATTGTGGAGAAACCAATATTTTATATTATAAACCTCAATGCTTTGGAGACCAATGGTGGACAGCACCTATTGATGTTTAGACAATATGTATAGCACAATATAAACTATTTTTTAACATTCTGGGTGGATACGAACTGCACCTCAGTACATAATTTTGGACTGTTTTATCCTTCATGGCTATACTTAAAGTAAAAACTCTAGGTTGTTTATGTCATTCTAATTGTTTAGAAAAAACAGTTTCTGATTGGGGGGTGGTGGCAGAATCTAACATTCTAGGAAATAGAGGATTCAAAATTTTAATTCTGAATTTTATTTACTTCACTATTGTGATAGGGGTAGAGGGCAAAAATTGGCATTATATTAGAGCTCTGCAGAGAAATTCAAAAATTATATATTTTTAAGCAGTTTCTGTCCCAGCAGGTGGCCCCTACCATTACAAAATAAGGCCTTTAACTGATTATATCACCAGAGTTACATATACAAATTCACATCAATTTTACAAAACTTACTAAAACTAACATTAGCTAATAACTGTGTAAAACACTTTATAACTATTAACTTTTGTTTTTTTTCTTGTCAAAATTGTCAGTAATAATAGTACCTATCTGAAGTGGTTGCTCCCTATTCAGTGAGTTAATAACTTGTAAAAATTCTGAACATGCTGCTCATAAATAGTAAATCCTAAGGAACAACAGGTGTTATTATGATTGACCCAGGAGCCAATATTCTATTTTAGCAAAATATATTGATAGTACATGCAAATGACAGATAATTTAAATGAATTCTGATTACATTAATAAAAAATTATTTATGAAATAACCCCCCAAAATCAAAATGTTGAACCTGGTTCCACATTTTGACAGATCCATCTGATTCAACATTAGGGAGTAATTAAAAATAATGACATAAAAAGCACCTATACCAACAAAAGTCAAATGTATACTCTTAATTCTTAACTGAAACAGTTTCAAAGTAATACATTTTATACATATACACACTCTCAAGCACACAGATGCACACACATACACAGTTGGTAAATGACATTACCTCTTGGCTACTGAATTTAACTGATTTTATTAGTCATCTAAGTTTTCCAAAGATTCTATAATGCCTTTTATTGATTTATAAATAGAAAAACACTTTCTATAATTATAAAAATAAATGACCACATTTTAAAATACAATAGGCTCAGGAAGGGGACATACCTACACTCACACACAATGGTGTATTATTCAGTATTACACACACACACACACACAAAATGGAGTATAAAAAAGAATGAAATGTTGCCATTTGTAGCATCTGCAGCAATGTGGCTAGACCTAGAGATTATGCTTAGTTATTGCTCTGTAACATCTTTTGGAAGAACCTGAACAAACTTTTTGACCAACCCAGTAACTAAGTGAGAGAAAGACAAATACTGTATGATATCACTTATGTGTGACAGATTGATATTTCAAGTGTAAGGAAAGAAGAATCAAAGTTGATTCTAAATTTTATGTGAACAACTAGACAACAGATTTTGTGCTTTTTTAATGGGGAAGGCCTGGGAAGGAACAGAATCAAAAGAGTTTTGAGAGAATGGAAAGTAGGAATTATAAGAGGGAGAGTAAGTAGAAAAGCATTACAGATTAGGACTATTTCACAAATGATCTATAACACCATACTGAGAAATTTTATTGAATCATGAAGGATTTTTAATTAATGGAGCGCTATACACAGAATAGTGTTTTAGAATCCTATCTAAGTAGTAACACAAACGTCATGCTGGCAGAAGAAAACAATACGAGACGACAGAGAGGAAGAAGCAAGAGAATATTAGGATTTTTGCTATGATGAAGGCAGACAATAGTGTGAAGAGTAGGGATTCATTCATTTAATTTTTCCAAATAACTGTTGTACCCAATGTCTCATGCTCTGTGGGGTAAGTACCAGTTATCCTGAGATGAATACAGCATGTTTTTGTTTCTTCAATCTAATGTTTTGCCAACAGGGGGGGTGGCAAAGCAAAATTTACCTATTATTCTATACAACTGACAATTTATATTAATCTATGTGCATACATATATATGCACATGTAACTCCTCTTCAGTAAAAAATCAATCATTCAAAATTAATGCATTACATAAATGAGGAATGAATTTGAAGTACCTCAAATCATTAAAATATATCTAAATAATGAAATGAAATAAAAACTAGGATCTATAAATTTATAGAAGAGTAAGAGTTAAAAATATCAGCAGATATTTCCTGACAGCCTGGCTGAGAAGGGAACACAAAGGCTTGTGTGAGAGTCATTGGCTGATGAAAGGAAGTATGTAATTTTCACTACAGTTTTCCTAACATTAATCTTAGTGTGTTTTCATACCAGATGCTTAATGAATATTTTTCATTTGGTAAATCAAGACTATTTTCTCATGATAATTTTGCTACAGTTATGTACAATATATTTGATGGTTGCATAATATATCTAAAATGCTTAATTTACCTTTAACACACATAATAGTTTAAAATGAGATTTAACTGACTTTATATAAACTAAGTTAAATGAAGCTCAAGGCAGAATAGTGTCAAATGTTAAAGAAAGTGAGCTTCACCAAAAATAATATGTAAAAGAATAGCTGATGTACTATATCTATGTCAGTCGTGCTGCTTTCATGTAACCCTGATACCATTTTATGAAATAAGCACAATTATTTACCCCCATTTTGCAGAAAAAGATCCTGGTAGTCTGAGTAGCTATGAGATGCAACAGTTAAAAAAATGAAAAAGAAAAATACTTTTCTTCTTTAAGAAGATTTCATTTTGTTAATAATTTCAAATTTTCTTTTGAAACTACGCATTGAAGCATTTGCTTTTGTCCTATTCATAAGTCTTTTGCATGACACAGTTCCTTTTAAATGCTCAACCTAAATTACTTAGTTGTTAAATTGTATCTTAGAAACATAAAAACTGTCTTAGTGTCTGCATCATGCAGAAATATCAAAGCCATAACAGATAGACAATACCAAGGTATATTGCACCACATGCTCTAGACTTCAGAGAAGTTGTTAGTGTCAACACATTCCTTTTAAATGCAACCAGAAGGAAAGTGCTTTGGGGATAAATAATATCATTTTGTGGCCTTTTGTTGCAATAAAGTTCACTCATAAAGACAGTACAATCTCCACTAACTTCTCAACAATGAACAGTAACAGAAAAAAATAAATCTAAATATTCTACAATATGGAATGGCAGACTTCACATTTCTGATATTATTGCTTAACTTTGCATTTGGGGGCAGCAGGTCTAAGTGTTTGAGACTTCAGTCACATAAAAAGTATTATCGATATGCTCTGATTAGAGTCTCAGTGGTTGCATACAATGCAAATTATATTAAAAAGGAATAATAAAAATGACAAGTATATTTAGACTAATATTGGAAGAGACAGAAGGTCATCAAAGACTAGTAATCATAAGTTCTAATGTTCTAGAAATAAAAAATAACAAATACACTGTCTAAAGAATATATCATGGAAAAGAACCACCAAACAATGTGATATTGGTTGATAATGGAAACAATGATTGTATGACTATAAAGATTTTACATTAGGAAGTGAGAACTTGAGCAATTTTTCAAGCTATTTTAGTTTAAATATAGTATCCATTAAGCCAAGCTCTTTCTCATCTGAAGTTATTCTCATATTCTGAGATCATTTTGCTCTTTGCTTACTTGGGATCTATTATGTACTTACACAAAATTCCATATTTCTTTATATCACTTGTTACAACTGTATTTAACATTATTTGTGCAAGAGTTTGTTTAATATTTGTCTTGCCTGTTAGGCTATACATGCTCAATGTTAACAGGGACCATCTTTCTAGTTTATAACTGTGTCCTTGATACCTGGCACATAATAGGTAATATACATTTGTTGTACAGAGTGTTCTAAGCAGAGATATAAAAAGTCACAGGTAGCCAAAAAATTTTAAAATCATGCAGTCAAGTAGGTCACAAGTTGAGCTGTGAAAGAACACATGAAAAAAATGTTAAATATTCATATGTGCTCCCCTTTCTAGTTGTGCTTTAACATAAGTGAGTTGAGGTTAGAGAAACATGGGGTAAATGTTTTAGTAATCTAGAGAAGTGATAAATATTTTCAGATTAGCTACTTCCTGGGATTTAATTTCCAGCTACTATTCTAGTAAACAGTAATGATTTCCATGAGGAAATTCGTCCATTTAAATCCATGAATATAAACATGTCAGACCTTTGAGAATCTTATTAAGGCTGTAGATCCTCTAAGGGAAGATAAAGCAAACATACCAAAAAAAACCCCCCAAAAAACAAAAAACAAAAAGCAAAAACAAAAACAAGCCCCCTACAGATGTATATCCATTAAATTTTGCTACTTCGGATAGTTCATCAACTTTCTGACTGTTACTGACAGGTTCCAACTTAAGTGCCTAATTTAAGACTGAAAGGAAATATTTTCATACTATTTTAAATTGTTGTAGTTGCAGTATACAAAGGCAAATAGTTTGATTGATATATTTCCTTATTTTTAAGGACTTTACCGAATCACACTGTTGGACTCTTTATTTGATGATAGTCTCTTTTGATTCACTTAACCTTCAACAGACCCAGTTTTACAAATCTTTGAACTGCTTTTAGGTGTCAGTAATGATCTATGTAGATTGAATCAGAACTACATCCTACAAATAGTACACTGGTGATTTGGGTATTCTCAAGTTAAATTATCAGTATGTTTGAAGCTGAAGTGAATTTTAAATGGGCCTTGTAGTTGTCGTTTAAAGATAGATCCTTAAACAAGGGTCCTGGGTGTAATAACTGTAATGCTCCCTTCAGAGCACGGCAGGCCTTTCTTCCCTGGAGCATAAAATGCCTCACATATGCTATCAAAGCTAGGAATGTGGACATGTAAACAACTTTCCACTAGGTGAGGACGCTACTCCACTGTGGAGAGACCATCTTTTTCATAATCAAATCCTCAGAGGATGAGAGTAAGAGAGTAGAGAGAGAAAAATAATTTCTGCATGAGAACTTTTCTCTTTATTCTCTGTTGTATCTTCCATCTAAGAATGATCAAATAGATCACTTTTTACTATAGAGCTATACTTAATTGGCTAAAAATTAGATATGCATATGAGATTGGCGAAGACCGCTCTAAATTGAGATAAAAGTTTTAATCTCTTCTATTTTTTTCAGAAGGGGGTGCCATGGAGTGGTAGGCTTTTATAACATTATTTGTAAACAACTGCGTTAACTATAAACACACATTTTCAGTGTCTAATTTCCTTATGGTGGCATTAGGGTAGGAAAAGATGCCTTTCACATCACTTCTATGAGGATAAAACGAGCCACTGATCACCATTCCTAGGCTCATAATGATATCTAAGTATTAAATTCAACTAATATCAATGCCATTATTCATAATTGTAATTTTATTATAATGCAAGTATTATGTTACAGTGTGACTTATTGCTTGTACCTGACAGAAATTATTTAAATTTTTTGATAATTATGTAATTCCTTTGAAAACAGTTGCTTCACATATTTATGACTTAGTGCCAATTATTTGTAACATGTTTTTCTTTAATAGTTCTAGGGTATTTAAAAATTAATTTTATATGTTACGTTCTTCAAAACAGGTTAGAGACCGTAAATATAAAGAGTAAGCTTTTTTTAAGTTTTTGAATAGCACTAAAATTATACTAAGCATGATGTTTTCACATATGCAAAATTCAAAATGCCATTAATGTATTTAGATTTTCAAAGGCAATTAGTAGCATCATTTTGGAATTCACAAACTTTTTTTTAAATAGGTTCTGCTACTCTTTAAATGCTAGAAAATGAGGTATTTTCAATGAGAGAAATATAACACTCTTTTTTTTTTTCCTCTCATGACAACAGTACCCTACAAATCAGTGCCAAATGATGCACAAAAATCCCTAGGTATCTTAAAGAGGAAAAAATTATGTAGGTAAACAGATAAATCTTTAGAACATCTGTCTTTATAGGAGAAACTCCTGCTGTTGGTCTCTAACCTGTAGGGCATTAGTCTTCTCTAAATTGCCAATGGTGTCCCACAGCTCAATGATAAATAGAAATCGCTGGAAGAAATAGCCCATTCTTCCATAAGAATTTCAGACAGACATGGGTCTTTAAGAAAAATACATACATAAAAGAGATTATTTTCTATTGTGGCATATTTTACCCTGGGTCTTTACACAGTTACTTTCTCAACTGTGCAAATAATATTGATAAATAACTTTAAGAAAGCCATCGGGTAAAAATGTACACCAAAATGACTGTCTATTATTTAAACTAAACAAGAAGGAGGATTCCACATAAGCCAGCACTCTTCATAAGTAATGAATGATTTATCACCAAATACTGTTTTTCCTTTTCAAATTAACATTAGTAAAATGTTCTATTATTCAAAAGTGGTAAATTTGATTCATTACCCAATTAACAGAATTTGGGGTAGAAGCAATTAAAAACAACTTTCTTGTTTATGAAATATATTTGGATGACAAATTTAATCATTTATTTTGTGTTATACTGTGAAGTGATTTAGTCGGAAGCATTTCTCATGTTTTCTCAAAAGCGTCAAAATCCTTCCATAGATGCTTCAATTTTTTAACTGTCAACTTCTGCTATATACACCAAATTACACAGGAGACAAGTAAAAAGTAGGATTGGGACATGAAGAACCTAGGGGCAGGACAGGAATAAAGACACAGACGTAGAGAATGGACTTGAGGCCACGGGGAGGGGGAAGGGTAAGCTGGGACAAAGTGAGAGAGTGGCATGGACATATATACACTACCAAACATAAAATAGATAGCTAGTGGGAAGCAGCTGCATAGCACAGGGAGATCAGCTTGGTGCTTTGTGACCACCTAGAGGGGTGGGATAGGGAGGGTGGGAGGGAGGGAGACGGAAGAGGGAAGAGATATGGGGATATATGTTTATGTATAGCTGATTCACTTTGTTATACAGCAGAAACTAATACACCATTGTAAAGCAATTATACTCCAATAAACATGTTAAAAAAAAAAAGTAGGACTGGGGAGTGCTTTGAAGTATGTGTGTGTGGGAGTGAGAGAGAGAGAGAGAGAGGACACACAGGAGCCAGCTCTAAAAATTGTCTTTCAAATGGCAATGATCCCTGGGGCATATCGCCACACATCAGCAGTAAGATTTTTCACTAAAAGTAGAAGAGCGGGGTCTTGATTGAAAGTGTTAACTCTTCTTGGGTTCTCATTTTTTCCCTCAGGACACAGGGTGTGGTTTTTCTTTTGTGTTGCTTATGGTTTTTAAACCAAGAACGTCAGAAGTGTTTCACATTGTGAAGTGCGCTTCCTGAATAACCTCATGTACATGTTCATGACTCTTTCTGTAACTGAATTTTGGAGCCAGATAATCCATAAATTACATTTATTTTTTACAAATGAGTTGCAGTTGGCAATACTCAATCAAACTGTAAACATTCATTGTAGTCAATAGCTCTTATCACTGTTTTCAAGTTACCCACAGCTAGTAATATTTACCTTTCTCTTAAAGCAAGTAGCTGTATTTAAAAGCGGTAGCTCTACAGCACAGTGGGAAGAGCTGTAGGCATTTTTTGTAGGAGTCTACTTTTATGCAAATTTTTACGCTGGTTGTACTGTTTTTTTTTATATGAGTGTGTGGATGAGTGAGACTGACTGAGAGAAAAACAGGGAGGGAAGGTGAAAGGAAAAGGGAGATGGAAAGAGAAAAAGTGAGTGAGGGACCAAAATGCAAAGGAGGTGGTGGCATCAGTATATACGTGCCAGTGTCTAGTGTCCAAAATCACATTCAACAAATTTATCAATGTCCTCCAGGTAAGCCAAAGAAGACCTGGAACGCACCTGTAGCTGAACAGTTGGGTTTATTGCTCCTTTTTGTGAGGGAGACTACACACCATAGGAAGCCATTTGGTGTCTCGGTAAAAGTGTGTTAGGAAGAACTTGCTTTAGAAATTGGGCTTGTATTAGGTGATTTTACAAATAATTTGAGGACATGGGACTTTACTCTGAATTCGATGCTATCAAGAAGCAGAGACAGTGTTTGATTTGGTATCTTAATAAATCTTGCCTAAAAGATGGGAAGTCTAGACAACTGTCATTTGGTAACTGGTTTCTTCTTGCCGATTTTTTAAACAAAAAATAATTTTACATGAAAGGCCATTCTATTATTAATGGAGTGGAACTATTAGCGTGTATGACTTTTGCTGACCCCCAAGTACAGTATATGGAAAATAATCACAGAAAAATATGTCAACTGAATACTCAGAACAGCTCAATTCCTTTACCTGATTTTGCCAGTAATAACAGTATATAAAACACAGGACCTTTAACTTGAAAAGCTCATGGCTGATGCTGTAAGACTGCTTCTGTGATAAATATGCGCTGGGAAAGGACACAAGACAGGATTACCGGGCAAAATTAATGGTATTTGTGTCCCAGCTGAGTCATAAGTATTACCAGATTCTTGCCAGTTATTTGAATTAGGTTGGATAAAGACGGGAAAATCCATAACATGATTAAACAGCTTTTATTCTCTCCTTTATTTTTTTTCTCTACATTAGACTCCTGTATTTCCATGCTCTGGATTTTACCATCAGGTTTCGTCTGGGAATAAAATTGGTTTATGTCCAAGAATAGCAATCTGGTATGTATTTTTGGGTGATATTCAAATCTTTTGGGGCGGGGGGTAAGGGAATTGCTTATACAAATATATAAAATACCCTCTAAGCTAAACAACCATTTTCACAAATGAGATTATACAACACTAATATCATTACTAAAATATTTTGCAATAAAAATTTAAAAGTCTGTTATTAAGCTAGTTCAATCATGTATTTAATGCATATAGTATGTCTAGCTCATTTATTATAAAGTATTCCCTTAATCTATAATTTTCATCCTCATGATTTTTCAATTTGGTGAAATTCTTAATTTAATTCTTATTTTCCCCTTCTTCCATGCCATGGTGCCAAATCTAAATGTCATTAAATTTAAATACCCAACATGTAAGTGATACTATCTACCATGAACTAAAAAATTAAATATGCAAGACAATAGAGATAAAATAAGAATAGAATTTTTATCATAAAGAAAACTTCTAGTTTACAAGAAAAGCACGCAATCAAGTAATTCTATACCAAATGTAATATGTGGTTTAATACCATTTGATAGAAACATGCATAACTTATAAGCTATCGGTTTTGCTATATGAGCATACTGAGACATATTTATAAATAAGAGATGATATTTGAAATGGTTTTTGAAAAGGTCAAAGGACACTGCTGCTAAAGTGAGCAAGGTAAGTTCAGGAAAGGAAAAGTGTAGCATACTGAGAAAAAATAGTAAAAAGAAGTAGAAGCAAAAAGTAGTAAAATAAGTATGTAAAAAAGAAAGACATATTTGAACATTCAAATCTATATATTTCACATACTTTCGTAATTATATATGCATATAAAGAATGAGATATGAATCTTTGAAGAATATTCTGATTGTACTACTAAATGAGAAAAATTGAATGTATGTGATATCATTATATTTGTATAAAAACAAGGTGATAATTGAAGCCACATATATGTACATATGAGAATATACATGAATAGATAAGAAGAGATAAAGAGTAGGACGCATACAAATCCATTTAATAATACTGGCTAGACATGGTAGAGAGAAAAGGGAGTAAGGTAGCCACTATTAAAAGAGTGAGACTCATTCAAGGATGTGTCTGTAGTAAAAGACATTGATAAAATGATTCCAAGTACTTAAAAATTATGATAATAGGATACTCATAAAACATTAATGATAACTAACAAATTAAAAAAATAAAATCTCTTCTGTGCTGAATCAATGCTGAGAAAATAGAGGTAAATAATAGACTGGCAGTTTTGTTTCTTTATATCTATTTATCTTTCTCTGTACATCCACTCAAGAAAACATGCCTTGAGTAATTTTTCTAATTGTTTAAATTTTTTATATGGCTAAATTTTGTGCTTCTATATGGTAAAAAAGAAAAAAACTCAAGTGAAATATTCTTTCTGGTTAATAAAAAATAAATTGGTCCTTACCTAGGCAAATTTCTTTGCATTTTTAACCAGCTCGATACATCCTCAACTCCCTGAATGCTTTCCTATTACAATTAGAATGTGTGTCATCACCGCTCTTCCTACAAAAATAGGAAAGTTTTTGATAAGTGATATCTTATTTGCATTAACTTATGGGACTGACCATTGACAAATAAACTTAAGACTTGATTACACTGAAGTATTATCTCAAAAAGCAATGTGCATTTTGTCTCCCCTAAGTTGAATGAATTCCAGGGATCTGAAGTAGGTGGGAAGACTTTCTTTGTAATTGGATTAGAGGATTTCACCTACAACCTTTTATAACAAACTGTCTAGCATCTAACGTCTGGTATTTAAATATAAAAAATGTAAATGTAAATGACGTAAGTTTTCTGGATTGCTTTGGTTTATTTGTTTTACCTTTGCTTTACAGCATGTGGATAAACTGTGTTTTACTGGCATTTCCTTTGAGTATATTAGAGGAGATAATATAGATCACCAAACACATAGAACAATTCAAAATATTTTCACAAGATTGCTTTCTACATGGCATAAAATAAAGTGAAAATGGTTAATATTTGATTAACACGATCAAGAACCATTATAATTGCTCCAGGCCCCACTTATAATTCTGCTTGAATTCACATTCAGGGATGCCAATAGTCTATACACTTCCTGTATTTCGATTAGAAAAACATATCACGACTGGGCAGGCACATGAATTTTGAAGGTACTCCACATCCTTACAACAGGGCTCCTTCCTTCAGTTCCACGCAGGATCCAAGGCTTCTTGCCCTTGTTCATTGCCCATCCTGCATACCAACACCCAGAGACCTCAGGCAGGATATGATAGGCCAGTAGCCAAATATTCATCAGCTGTCATCTCACTTATATTATTTTCCTATAGTTATATTTTTGTGAGTATAAACCCAATAAAATGAACATATATTATAATAGTACCTACGAATATAAGACTATGTTGTTCACATTTTTTTTTTATTGGAGAATTAAAAAAAAAAAACTGTAATCCGTAACAAGAAACTGTAGGGTTTAAAGAAACTGAAAACTTCTGACACAGTAAAATAGTTTTTCAAAGTATTAGTTGAGATCACCTCTAAACCCAGTGTCCAAATAAGAAATTAGAGTATGTTTACATATTTTTCAACATTTCTTAACTCACGGAAGCTATGACTTACTCCATCACTTTTGAATTCAGAGGAAGTAGCACACCACCAGCTATGGAACATTGCTTCCCTGACAGCAGCCAAGAGACAGAATAATACAAAATGAGGCAGTTAGTATCTCCTGGAACGAGCCTTGATAATAGAGAGACAGAGACAGAAACACAACTTGGAGCAAGTCCTCTGCCACCCTCCCTCAGAGGACTATGCTGAGGCTGCTGGTTCCGCAAGGTCTTTCTGAAAGTCACCCGCAGGACCAAGGACACTAGCACTTTCTTAAAATCTGTGGCCAGCTCAGTAAGACATCACCTCACTTCGTGTATGTTTTCTCTCTTTCCTACTTCAGTTTCCTTTTCCCCTCACTGTTACCGTCCTGAGATTACACTGCCCAATAAAACCTTAATACACATCTCGCAGGCTCTGTTTTCTAGAACCCTGGGCTAAGGCAGAAAATCAGCCTCTTAATAGAAGTAGTAGACCACCCTGGGCTAAAAAGGCTCAGTGGTAGTGTTAGACTAGTAGTGTTATAACAAAACATATGACTCACGGGGTGGTAAATGAAATGCTCAGAAGATACATTTTAGTTTAAGTGAATTAAAGGACTATGGTGAACTATTTTTAAAATGATGCGTTATTGCATAAGGGTGTGACAAATATTAAAGCAAAGGTAAATTGATTAAATACCAGATAACATTTTTATGCATGTGACCATATTTAATTCAGGAAAAAACCTGTTCATATGTTACCACGTAAATAAAAACTTATAAATCTAAATACCTACTTAAGCTCAAAGGCTGCTCAACTTCAAACAGTAAAGACTGTCAAGGATTGAGAATATATGCAGTCAGACTAAAAAGGAAACACCTTTAGAGAAGGCTTTTTTGTAGATATTGTATATTTTAGAATATTTTCAGTGGATTTTTTCAGGAGAGAGAGAGAGAGAGTTCTGTCCAACTTGATATAAGAGTTCCTTCACTATTTGAATCAACTTAAAACACTACTTCCTTAACAATTTACACAGAAATTTTTCCACCAACTGGTAATTAATAAATGTACCATAATTGAGCTTATAAACTTGAAAGTAAGCACAAAACATTTCCATATGTATTGAGTACTACTTGTGAAATGCTCTGTAGAAGGTAAAAACTTCCACAAGAGTCTGGAAAAAATCTGATATACAAATAGAGCGAAGTTTGGAAAGAGTTTTTTTGTAAATCATAATTAAATAAGCAGAATGATCAATAACTGGACAATGTGTTACAAAGATTATGGAAAAAAGCTATTAATTTGATAGAAATTTATAGAACTAGAAAATGTTCTATGTTCTATTTCTAGAAAGAAAATAAAGTAGCAATTGAAATTTAAAAGAAACCATTACTTTTTAAAAATACATTATATTTTGTATGGAGAAAAATACTAATAGAAGAACCTAAAATATAAAGGTAAAGGGTAATGGAAATGAAAATATATTTTTACATATTAATATATTTTAAAATAAATTATCCTGTTAATAAATTCATTTAATCAGTAAACACAGAAAGTTAAAATGCAGAATAAAATTCTTGACATTTTCTCTATAGTTTTCAATTAAAATGAGAAAATAAGAAGGCTAGATTTTTTTTGAGAAAAACGTAAATGTAATTGTCAGTCATATTGAAAATTATAAAGGGAAAGAAATAATTGAATGATGCCTTAGGCACTGAATGCAGTTTCTTCATCTGTTCATGGTTGAAATGATTTGTATGATTTCATTTGCTATCAAGCTTGAAAACTTTTAATAGCTTTTGAGTGGCAAAATTTCAAAATATTGTGTATGACTAGTCATGTGATACAATATATTTTAAAATGCATTCTGCACTGAAGTTATACATAAATCTTTTTAAATTGTCCAGAAAGGGAGAAAAATAAAACATTGTTAACTTGTTTATATGATATTGTTTTCCTCATATTCAATATTCTTGAGGTTATGAAACATTAGGACTTTAAATGATATGAAACCATTATGTTTTCACAACTGTCCAATTGCCTAGTGTTATGATCACTGCAGAGTGTGTGTGTGTGTGTGTGTGTGTGTGTGTGTGTCTGGACAACTATCGATACAAGCTACCTATGCTACCAGCATTCCATTCTACTTAGCTTGTCAAATTTAGTTCACACTAAAATAATAACTATGATAATTGATAGTGATAAGGTACACTAATCCATCACATAGCGCAATTCTGGGTTGGCATCTCAAATTTACTCTTAGAAATGTTACGTGTTTTTTTTCCAAAAAATCAAGGGAGATACTATAGAATATTTTAAATACTTGCAGGACAAAACATATTCTGGCCTTATGTAAATCATACCTTAAGTAAACTTAAGGGTATATATACCTAAAGATAAAATTTGCGTATATAATGACAAGGGCAAGATTGCTGGGGTCTGGGTTCCAATGGCCTTGTAAAATAGAATACGGAAATGATTTGCCTGATTTTTAAAGAACTGATTTAGGCAAAATTCTTGTATACCCCAAGCATATTGCCTATTATGTGTTCAAAAGCCATAATTATTTCAAAAGTAGACATTTGAGGAAACCAAATAATTAGTCCAGTACAGCTGGTATAAACACTACTGGCACAGATACTGCTATCATTAAAATTTTGGCAAACTATCTTATAAGCAATACACTTGGGCAAATCGAAGAAATTAAACACCTAAGGAATGTTTTATAACCTAAGGAAGTGTACATAGCAGACTCCTGATTATGCTCCTAAATGTAAGAAGCCCGAACAACATGAAGAGCAATCCAACATTCCTTATTTTGTTGTTTATGTGAAAATCACCTTACATTTTACTTACTCAGAATTGCAGTGTATTTTACTTCAGAATATTTCTTCTGAACTCAGTTATTTTCATAGTTTTTGTCAGTTATTCTGTGTAATCTACATACTTATTTTCAAATTTCTTTTTCTTCTTTTAATATTGTCTTTTTGTGAAATAATCATACATACAAAAGATGGTATAAACTACACACAGCCTTTAAAGAAGAACCATAAAATGAATACCTGTGCACACACTGACAAACCTAAGAGAGAAAACACTAAATGGAGTCTGCGGTCCGCTGTGTGCCTTGATCATAATTCCCTCTCTCACCCCAGAGTGATTCTGAATTTTGCGATTCATTGCTTTGCTTTATAGCTTTATCCTAATTACACAACATTTTTAAAAATACATGTAGTGTTGTGTGTTTTTAATACCAATAGTATTATTCAATTTAATGAGGTTCAATAAAGGAAAACTTTCCTTTATGCCCAGTGGACTCTTCACCCATTTGGGAAAAGGGCATCACTCGAGAAAGGCCAGAGAAGGGTCCTCAAAAGTGCAGGCCTGAGGCCAGTTTCCCTGCTTGTGTCAGTCTAAGCATATTCCCGATTTTGTGTTTTGTATGAGTTTAGAATTACATATCATCTTGGTAAGTAAAATATCTTGAATTTTATAGTGAAAACTTTATCCCATGTTATGATTTTTGCTGTCCAATTTGTATTGTCTGATGTGCCTAACACTATACAAGGATTTTCTAAAAATTGAACATTACCTAATATATATTCTTCCATTCATTCTGGGTCCTTATTCTTTAGATGCTTCTCATGCAAAAAGCATCTCGTGTGATACTTTTTACATCATAACTAGACAATTCAGCCCACTTACTTTTATGATCACTGGTATTTATAGACTTAAATCTAACAATATATTATGGGACTGTATCTGGCACCACTACCCATTCTTTACTTTTGTATTATATTTTTCTTCCTTACTTAACTTCTTTTGGATTAATTTTTACATTTTATTTCACTATAATTTTTTCTCTTTTTGCTTGCATATTACCTGCTCACAAACAAATTATGGATTTTTAACATTAAAATGTTTGCCTTTAACATGCTTTCATCAGAGTTATCTGACATATCAAGCAGTTTCTGATTTATAAAAATTTATTTGGTTATATTACATATGGAGATTTCACTTCTGCATGGAATTCCTCCATCTCTCATCTACAAGTTTAAACATATTAGTGATTTTAACACTGTGTCTGATAACTACAATATATGCATCCTCGTGTCTGTTTCTAGTATCTTTTTCGTATCTTTTCCACTGGTTTTCTATTATTTGATCTTATCTCCAAACATGTCTAGTAATTTTGTTTTAAGGCTGGGCATTAAGTATGAAAATAGTTAAGAGACTTTGGATAAAATTATCTTGATCTAGATATATATCTCCAGTCAGCCAATTTGAGAAGAAAGATGTCACTTCATCCAGTCTTTCATGGAGTTAATTTAATGCTTGGTTCAATCATATTGGTTCAATCATCTATATTATTTTTATTTGCCTTTGCTGAGAGTGTGGAGCTCTTCTGGGATCTCAAACAAAAACCTTTTTTGAGAAAACCTACTTTTTGGCAGTTCCTGAACTCTCTACCTTTCTCCTTACTCCTTTGAGACTGCTTAATTTCCCAATCTCCTCACTTAAGACCACTGTCTAGTTGGCTGGCCTCTTGTGAAGTACAGCTTAGAAATTGGTAAATGCCTCAAGAGTAAAAGTGGCACAAAAAATTGGGTTTGCCATTCTGCAGTGCATTTTCCTGTAGGACTTTTTTATAAAGGCTTCATTTTAATAGCGATTTTAGGTTTACAACAAAATTGAGGAAGGTACAAAGATTTCCCACATACCCTCTGCCCCACATATGCTCCCACTATCAACATCACTCATCAGAATGTTCTGTTCGTTTGTTTTTTACCAAGGATGAACCTACATCGACACATCATAATTATCCAAAGTCGATAGCTTATCTTAGGGTTCATTCTTGCCGTTGTATAGTCTATGGGTTTATACAAATGTATAATGACATATTTCCATTATTATGATATCACACAGAGTAATTTCACTGCCCTAAAGAAACCTCTGTGCTCTGCCTATTCATCTTCCTCTCTCCTCCCACCCCAGGAAACCACTGATCTTTTTATTGTCTCCGTAATTTCACCTTTTCCAGAAAGTCATACAGTTGGAATCATACAGTTTGTAGCCTTCTCAGATTGACTTATTTCACTTAGTAATATGCAATTTAGGTTCCCCCATGTTTTTCATGGCTTTAGAGCTCATTTTTTTAGTGTTAAATAATACTACATTGTCTGAATGTACCACAGTTTATTTATTCATTTACCTACCAAAGGACATCTTGGTTGCTTCCAATTTGTGGCAATTATGAAGAAGGCTGCTATAAACATCCATGTGTGGGTTCTGTGTGGACATAAGACTTAAACTCCTTCAGTAACTACCAATGAGCACAATTACTGGATCATGGGGCTAAAAGTATGTTTGGTTTTGTGAGAAACTGCCAGTCTTCCAAAATGGCTATGTCATTTTGCATTTCCACCAGCGATAAATGAGAATTCCTGTTGCTCCCCATCTTCACCAGCATTTGGTGTTGTCCGTTGTGCAAGTTGGCCATTCTAATATGTGTGTGGTGGTATTTTATTGTTGTTTTAATATGTATGCCCCTGATGACATAAGATGAGGAGCATCTTTTCATATGCTTTTTTTGCCATCTGTATGTCTTCTTTGACGAGGTGCCTGTAAAGGTCTTTGGTCAATTTTTTTAACAGGTTCTTTCTGTTTCCTTATTATTGAGTTTTAAGAGTTCTCTGTATATTCTGGATAACGATCTTTTATTAGATGTGTCTTTTGCAGATATTTTCTCCCAGTCTGTGAATTGCCTTCTGATTCTCTTGACATTGTCTTTTGCAAAGCAGACTTTTAAAAATTTTAATGAAATCCAGCGTATCAATTATTTATTTCTAGAATCATGTCTTTGGTACTGTATCTAAAAATGCATCACTATACCCAAGGCCTTCTCTTATGTTATCATCCAGAAGTCTTTAGTTTCATGTTTTACGTTTAGGTCTATGATCCATTTTGAGTTTATTTCTGTGGAGGGTGTAAGGTCTGTATCTCGATTCATTCTTTTGTATGTGGATGCACAGTTGTTCCATTTATGAAAAGTCTATCTCTGCTCCATTGTATCGCCTTTGCTCCTTTGTCAGAGATCAGTTGACTGTATTGGGGGTTATTGTGACTTCTCTCTTCTGTTCCACTGATCTATTTATCTTTTTTTCCCTTGTTGTTGTTGTTGCCATACCACACTGTCTTGATTACTGTAGCTTCACACTATGTCTTGAACTCAAGTAGTGTCTCCTATACGTTTTTAGCCTCTCAATCCCTCACTGACTTTGTAACCATGAATTCTAACCTTTCAGTTCTTTGACACAGTGAATCAGCCAATTTTTGCTTGGATTCTTGATCTCATTCTTCTAGCAAATCATTAAATGCCTCAAGAGAAATACCGATATAGGGTGACCCACCCATTCTGTTAGCATCATTCACACTCAAATGTTGACATCTCAATTTCTAAAACTATCTTTGTTTATTTGTGTGTTGTTTTTCATTTAACAGTTTTCATCTTGTATCTGTTTAAGTGTATGTCTTGAACTAAAAAACTAAATTGATAGTTTTTCAATTAGCTAACTACCTACCTGACAAATTATACAAATTGGCCTGCTTTGTACCCCTGACTTTTATATGACAATTATTATACTGTCAAGTAATATATACAAGGTTCTGTGTAAAAGTTATGCTTATTTTACTGAAAAATCTGTCTGTATGATTTGTTTTCAGTCATTTAGCTTTTAATACACCTTAATAACACACATAAAATTGTACTTTCTTACTCTTTATTTTGTAAAAATGTGTACATTTTTGCTTATTGATATACTGATATTGCTTATTGATATACTGATGGATGATTAAAATAATTTGCCATTTTAAAAATACTACAATACAATTATTTTTCATTGCAGTTACCAATTACTTATATTTAACATTGGAAGAAATAAAATTTGTAGAATAAATAGTCTTTCCACCTTGTAATATAATAAATTAATTCCACTGGACAAAAAATAACATTTTAACCTTAGTTTAGTTTCTGATTGGATTTAAGGTGCTTGTGGTGTAAGTAAGGTGATTATTTTATTTGGTTTTTTGATATCTTTTGAGATTGCAAAAATTGTTTAATTTATGGTTGCTGTTTATTTTACCAGCTTTAAATTATCGACTATTCCAGGGATAAAATGTATCCAACTGCTACTACTGTTACTTTTAAAAAATGTTTTAGTAAATTTACTAATAGTAAATAGTATTTAGCATTATCAACTTTATGTTCATATTATATTAATCTGTATTTGCTATGTATCATATTACAGTCAATGTACAGAACACGTGGATAATCTATAGCTTCCCTAAAAGTAAATTGTAGTAGGCCATAACCTAGTAGCAAGTTACCTTGAATGCAGCCATTGCCTGGTATAAAAAGTAGCAACTTTTCTGGCCATTCCTTCCCATCGATCACTTTGACTGTTGAACTCCAGATATGCTCATGAGTGATACTGGGATACGTATCCTATATTCAATGATAAAACAATAATAAAATAATTACTAACAACTTAGAAACAATTTAAGTGCCATAATAATAAAAGTGCCATAGTGAACAATAACATTATGGAACCCATATCTATTCTGCCCTAGAATGTTTACTATAGTTTGCTGATTGATAAGAAAAATCTTGTGGTCTACATGTGGGGCTGTTACTTTGAATTCATTTATTCAGTAATTATTGAGCTCTTTACTAAATAGTGGGGAATTGGTGCTAAACAAAACAAAACACAACAAAACAATATTATCTATCCTTTTAGAGTTTATATCCCAGTGTGGCGATACAAGTAACAAGCAAAATAAACAAGTAGGTTATATAATAGGTTGTAAGTGTGATGTGGAAAAGTGTTACTGAGATGGGGATAAGGTGGGGAGTGAACTACCATTGTGTATGTGATGCTCATGGCAGATCTCACCAGGAAGCCAGGATTGTTGCAAAATGCTGAAAGAAGTAAGGGAGCCAGCCATCAGGAGAGCTAGCAAGGGGCATTTTGAGGAAATGCAGGAAAAGAAACCTATCTAGCTAGCTTCCATTCAGGCGAAAGGAGAGGAGAAACCCAGGGCTGGGAAATAGAGAGGCAGACCTGCATCAGGCCCAGAAGAGAAGATTCACTGTTCTGCTATGAAGAGTTTGCACCTATGGCCACCATGTATGACCCTGACCTCTGGGACAAGTAACCTGGGGTGGAGGTAGCTAAATGCCTCACTCGAGATGCTGACAAACAGACTGCAGAATTTTTGGGATGGGACTGTTTGTGCGCTTTGTTAATAGGCCAGTAGTGTGATCCCAGTGTCCTCGCCACTCTTTTGGTGTTTCATGAAGCAGCTGATGATGCTGAATTTTTGGAGGCTCCTTCAGATTATATAGGTGGTGAAGGCCAAGCTGTAGCGCCTGACTCAGGGGCTGCTATGCATGACACAGCATGAGGGTAAACTGCAGCTGATCACACCAAGGCTTGGAGCACCTCTGCAGGTGTGGGAACTGATGGGCCAACACCTGTGTGGGAAAGTCAGCATGTGGATGGTGCACAAGGGATTAATGTCACTGTTCACAAGAGCACCAAGCGAGGGAAGCCTCTGCTTCTAGTCGTTTAAATCTCAGCAGGACAGGGGACAGGAAAAAAACAACAACAATAGACAAGTGCATGGAATTACCATATTACAGATGGATCCAGCCATATTGCTAGAATTACAAATTTTATATATGGAACACATTGTGATGAATTATATTATTTAAATTCTAGCTTGAGATGCTAATTCTGAAAGTCAAGATCTCAAAATCTGGCATTACATCATGCATGTAATAATGGTCAAATTTTAGCAGGAAGCAGTGGACAGTCAAAGCATTCAGATCCCTGTGAAATAAGAAATGGCAAACACCAAAAGGAAGAAGTAGACATAGGACGGTGTGACAACTGTAATCACCCCTTCTATTTTTCACTCTAGCTGTCACTATCAGGACGATGACCACTGCACAGACCGGAAGCATCAGACACTGGGAGAAATGTTTAACCCGGATGGTCTCACTTTTTAAAAATTTTACAAGTGGGAGATAAGATAGTGTCTCGTTAATCTTGCTTTTAAATTCCTGATTAAAGATGAAAAGATGGGAAACACCAAGGCCATACTGCAGGGAAATGTGTGTTAGATGTCATGAACTACTATAAGGCGCCTGCTTTTTAATAGGCTGTACACAGTACACAGGGCACAGGAAAAATAAAACACGTGATGTGATAAGCCTCGTGTCCTCATGTTAAACTTGCAGGTGGAATGTTATCTCTTAACAACCTCAATTAGATACTGCCCTAGGGGACCAGAAGAATTCAGCAGGCCCTCCTAACATGGGGTCTAGCGATAGAGTTACAGATCATATTCCATTATCATCCTGAGGACCATCATCTCATTCTTGACTTGAATTTACTCCTATTAGTACAGTTTAAATTAAATGATCTTTCTGGTATTATTGCCATTTTTCTAATTTCGAACATAATATTTACTTATTTTATAATTGTTTCTTCCTGATTTTCATGCTAAGTTATGTATTCTCTCTTCTGACTTTCCTAATATAATTTGGTTTTCTTGGAAATAAGATGGATAATTTGACCTCATTTCCATTAAATTTGATATTATTAGATTTATCCCATCTTTCTTGAATCATTTGATGCAACATATTTTGTTCACTCCCCACCACAATATCGTTGCACATTTTATCATTAGGTCAACTCACTAATAAACATGTTTTCTAGAACAAGGATGATGACCACCGTGTAGACTATACTAATGCTCTCTTTATCTAATATACATAATTACAAATTCTGTTTTCAGGCAAAAAATACTATGTCATTATAGAAAAGTATAATTTGTCATGAAGAATGAAGGGATTCATTTATTGGGTTTTCTAATTTTGGGGGGATTTTATTTTAATCAGTTTTTTAAATAATTTTCATAACAATTGAGAAGACTGCAATTTTTCCAACCTATTTCTTGAAAGAAAGGTAAAAGGGAACCCTCTTAAGTTATAATACCAGCACTGACCCCTATAAATCCTACAAATTAAGAATCACAGCAGAGATTAATTTCAACACTAGTTATGACAAGTGATAGTTTCTCCATTTTTTTGAGATGGCACAGTATATACATATATATATATAGACACACACACATATACACACACACACGTATTTCAAAGAATGAAGAGAAAGAGTCTTGAATACTCTGTGCTTGTAGTAGACATAATTAACAGAAAAAAATCAATATCCCTCTGGCACGCACTTACATCAAGGACACTATTTACTAAATTCTCTTTTGAAAATTAACAGCAGTGTAAATATTTCTTCTAATCTCCAAAGTCATTCTGTCATTATTTTACAAGAATTTTTAATTAGATAAAAAAATCACATTTTGATTAAGTAGTGCCAATACAAGTATCTCAGAATTATAAATATATAAGTTAATGCCCCCAAAATCAGAAATGTGTGTATTTTTATTAATAATATTTAAAAAATCAGGTTTTTTGTTTTTTTTTTAGGGATAAAGTGCTTCCTCTACCCTTGGTGGGCCCTACATTCCAGAGGTGGCCCGTTACTGAAGCATCAAGAGCACTGACAATGGAGAAGCGCTGATTGTGGCACAGCGATTGGGAGGTGTGGGGGGCCTGTCTTGACACTATGTTTAGGGAGCAGGCACACTGCTGTCATTTATACTCTGTGCTAACGGGGGATGTGGGCATAATGATGGGCATGAAGCCCTCTCTAAGCCTCCCCTTGAGTTTGGCTATTTAGCAGTGAGCAAACGCTTCCGTGGCCACTTCCCGGAAGGGAAGGATATTTCACCTGAGAGGACACTAAGGAAGCCAGTAGGGAGAGGGTGGGGACTGCCTGACTATACTGTCCCAGATTGCCACCAAACCCGAGGAGATTAAGAGCAGGCAGCAGAAGCTCCTGGGTGCAGGCCTGGAACCTCCCTGACTAGCTTCCTGGAAAGCCTGGGCTGCAGCTGGGTGGGATGACTGGGTCTAAGGAGGAGATGAGGAGGAGGGGCTGCCTCCAGGTACACTTGAGATGTCTGGGATAAATCGTACACTCCTTCTGTGCTTGAGGGGAGAGAGGGGTTACAGCAACTCTGATCATCACTGTTTATGAGTGTATGAATGTAAGTGCAGACTCTGAGTGGATTGTGAGGCAAGAGGACTCATCACCTTTGCTGTTCTAAAGTAACGTGAACCCCAGTGAGCGGCCTTGCCTGTCAGAAAAGCAACCCTGGAGCAACGCATCACACAGAAATCTTCCTCCCCCACGTAGCATCTCCTGATAATCAACAGTCTAATCAGTATGTCATTACGGGCTGCTCCTTCTATGGAAAAAGTCCTTTTCCTTCTCCCTTAGCCCCTCTATTACCCAGCATGGGTTCACAGGCTAATTCCTACTGATCATCACTCTGATACATTGTTTGCAATTAATTAAGTAGAGTTGATTTACCATATTATATTAGTTTCAGGTGTAACACTCATAAATTTTAAATAACACTTCCTCAGCCAGGCTTTCTCTATGCTGTCCCTAACCAAATATAAAATTTATTTCTCTTCTAAAACCCTGTACTGTAGGCTTACATAAGAACATAATTTGTAGGTTCATAGTAACTGGTTTATTTGGATTTTAAATACATCAAAGGCAAAATTGCATTATTTTCACAACTATATACCCAGCACCTCCCTAATCAGTTTCTTAGTGGTAGAACTAAGGTATCAGTCTCTCTGTATCCATTGATAATGTTTAATAGACTAGAGAAAAGGTGAAGGAAATTTATTTCCTATTTTGTAACACAGTAACTGAAGACCACATATGAGTTTCAGTTAAAATAGAAGCATTTTAGTTCTATAAAACACAAATGTAATCCCGTTTTGACTAGAAAATGTTGAAAACGTAATTCTGGAACTATATATAATATAAACAGTGAGTTCTATTTTGAAAATAATAAGATTTGGGAAGGAAGTGTTGTTGACAGAGGAATTGCTCTGGGGAAGTCCACTCCTCACATAGCACATTTTCTTACACTCATATACCATGCAGGTCACTGTGCTAGCAATCCTACCTCCAAAAACAAAGATACTTAGAAGAGTCTGGGAATGGATCTGGCCTAAATACATACAAGACAGAGCACTTATAGTCAACGTGTGCTGGACCAAAGAGAGCAAACGGCAAAGTATGGGATAAGAAGCATGTTACCATTGCTCTTACGGTTTTATACAGCCTGTATGCATATCACTAGGGTTCTTTTTTTAATGTTTAAAAAATGATGTTGATTGCTCCAAATGCTCTAATCTTCTCTAAGGGAAAACAACTGCATCCAGAGTGTTACTGAGCAATCTTCATGGAGTGGAAGTAACTGAGCCAGAACTGAGACTGGCCAAAGGCGGAGAGAGCAACTTTCTGGGCGCAGTTCCTTCCCTTTGAGGTTTCTCTTTCAGCGCTAACTGCTGGAAGTTTGGAGTTCTGATTAAACGGGGTGAGAGGAGATATCGTATCCCTTTCACTAATGCTGGTCATTTTAGACCAGCATCTTTATCAGGGTCACCACAGTTGTTTGATAAGTTACAGGTCTGGGCCCCGTCTTAGACCTACTGAAGCAGACTCTCGGACATTGGGGTCCAATACAAGGAACTTAACCGGATCACCAAACGATGGTTGTGCCTACTCACTTCTAGAATTGCTTTTCACTCGTGAAAGTATGAAAGGATAAAAATAAAAGAGAAAAAAAAAAAAAAAGAGATCCAAAACAATGTTGTTTTTTTTTTAAAAGTCAGATGTAATTAGCAGGTCCAAACTTAACTAATAAATTTGCCTCCTCAATAAAATAGAAAATATCTTAAAATAAGTTCTGAGAACACTTATGTTCCTCTCATGAGACACAATTAAGCAAAATGTGCTACAAGAAGAGGAAGAGCAAGCATATATCAGGACAGCGAACCTCACAATACTAAATATTAGATTTATCTGTGGACCTCTGAAAACAAGGTAATCCCTGACCCCTTTCCCAGAAACACTAATTTAATTGGCCTTAGTCTGTGACACAACCTAGGCTTCCAAGTTTTTCTTATTTCCGATTCCTAGTTGATTCTGATAAGTTGTTAAGATTTAGGAAATAGTACAAAAGGCAAACACCAAACAAAAGAACGTTGGTAAAATTGCAAGACAAAACGAAGCCATATGAAACTTCAATGTTTTTGAACTTTTATCCACTAAGTAATTTAGCATCAAAATAGAACTGCTAGAGATATAAGGATAAGTTGGCAAGAACATGAATTCAGATGGAAACGTTAAACTGGTATTCTTGATATTTGTAGATCAAATAAGAAAAAAGAAACAAAATATAGTCATTTTATAATATAATTAAATAAGAATCAGAATATAGTAGTGTCCCATTAAATAGCCAATATTAACTGCAGAGATACACAGCTTTTGTGAGGCAGTAATAGAATATTATTTAATAACAAATAACATTACTAATGTTACAAAATAGGCAATAAATTAAGCCTAATTTTAAAAAAAAGATACTCTGGCATCATTCTCTGACTAGAAGGTAAAGTTGAAAAATGAAATTAAAAATAAATTTTAAAATAAACAGAACAAATACATTTTTTCTAAATGTCCTCTATTTTGAAGCAAAAACAAATGTACATTGACCACATTCGGTATGTGCCATGATTTTCAACCCATAAAAGCTCTGATGCAAACTGAAGGTAGAACATCTGAGTGTCATTTGGCTAAAAAGGAGGGAAGTATGACTGAATGATTCTAATCCACTATTCACATTACTCGCCACTTCCTAAGAGCTTAAAGTCTTTAACTGAGAGAGATAAAACATGCTATCCTTTGAGAACCGCAGGGTCATTTTATATCTTCTATGTTCCCAACACTGTGTTAGGAACTAGTGTTAAATGGATGCTGTGCCTTGAAGAAATCCCTGTCTAGTAAACATTGGGAACTTTGAATAACTTAATGAACATCATGAAAAAGGAAACTGGTATTGCCTAAAGGCAAACATCCTTCCTGAAAATAAGATGAACAGGTAAAGCCAAAATAAACTAATAGTGCAATATATTACATATCTTCTAACAGATGAATTGGTAATTTTAAAAGCACCGTATTTGATTATGACAGTCCTCTCTTATTGACATTCACGAATTTATAATCTTATCTTTTGAAGTAAAATTTATAAAGGTATTTTGTTCATTTGAAATTTAATAATACATTGCTGAGCTATTCGAAAAACTGTTTTATGTGAACAGCTATAACATATTTATAACATATTTAAAAATAGTTATTTTAATACTTTATCTGATTCTGAAGAATTTCCTAACTCCTGGTAAAAGAATGTCATATTAACACAAGAAAAAAATAGAAACAGACCCTAGGTTTGTATTCATGGAGTTGGCATGTTTAGAGAAAGTACCATTATCCAATAAATTACTTATTGGGTAACACTTTGGAAAATGTTAAAATGTTTTTGTGCTTCATACTGTCCATTAAAATAAATCACAAATGGAATTAGTTGTATTTGAATGTAATATGGTAGATATGAATCCATCTGTACTTTTGAACAAATGTTCAATCTGCAAATATGTATTAATTAATCTACATGTCCCTATTGATTTGACATTCCACATTTATATTAAGTTCAAAAAATGCTTGGGATTTTTAGACACTATTAAGTGATAGATTATTATTTTATTTGAAATATATCCATGGGTATGATTCTTGTTATGTGGATAAAACCATCCTTACTAACACATGAAAGAAAGCAAAAACTAAAACAGAAAAAGAAGAGGATGAAAACAAAAGAAAAGAAAAAGAGACCGAGAGGCCAAGTCATCCTGACATTCTTGTTCCTAGTTCCAGTGGTTTTTAAGATATAGATATATTTCTGTCCTTGGGTATCATGAGATATCAGTGTCTGGTTAATAAATTCTCCTTCCCTGCCTAAAGTTGGGTTGGATTTTTTATTATAACCAAATATTTACTCTGTGATATAAATCACAAAGTGATATTCTAATTAAAGCATGTGAATAAGATGCCGGGACAAGTATTACTTTTATTAAGGCTCAATAAATGAAGAATATATTCTCTGTATGGGTTCATCAGTTTTAAAACTGTCACTTAAATGTCTTTTCTTAAATATGTGATTTTATATAATTAAAATCATGTTTAACTATTCAATGACTTATTTCTTTAAAATTACATAAAATAGAAAAATCACGCTTATGGTATGGACCTTAATTGATACCATTCACGTCAGATTACAGACAAATATTTAAGGCAAGACTATTTTTCTGTTAGCAACTCTCTTGTTTACTAAGAAAGGGAACAACACTTTAAGTGTCCTATTAAAGAAAAATCTACAATGTAGATTAATATATACAGCGATTTCCAAATAAACTCCATTTGCAGTATCTTTGATTACATTATAAATCATTAGAAGTCAATAATTATAACTTCAGTTCTCTCCTTTTTGAAATTTCTTTCAACAACTACCTGCTACATAAAGTTATCAGGATAACTGGCTAGTACTGTATATTAAAAAACTATGACTACACGTTAAAGTAATTATATTAAAATCAGTAACCACTGTCGAATTATTTCAGCTTATTGGGGGAATTTTAGCTACATATTCTCATGTTTAAGTGTTTAACTCTAAGATTAAATAACGGAATTTTGTCCTTGCATGCAAGAATCAGTTGATAATTAAACACTATAAACATTTAGGAAACCGTCCCTAAAAAATAATGAGCCAAATTACAATGTGTTGTGAGCTTTTGACAAATAAAGGAAAGAAACGGAATTATTGCCCTACATGAGCAAAGAAACAGCATGCATACTATAAATGATTTGAGAGTTTATAATATGAAGTATTAATAATTGATAATTTTTTCATTAAATCAGTTGTAGCTGATAATTACTGAAACATAAAATTTGAGTCACTATTATTTAACAAAGTATTTTTAAAATTATCATTGTGTGTATGTTGTTTCATTTTATTTATTTGCTATATCAAGGAGCAAATTATTAAAAAATGGTAACTTACAATGTCACATTTTCCGTGGTAATATCTTTTAAAAAATTTAAAATGATGATGACAATACCTGTTTGTGAGTTTCAGATTCTTCATCATGGACAATAAAGGTTGTATCATGATTCATGGAAAGCAGTTTACAATCTTGTTTCAAGGGTAGGAGTACCCATTTTGTCTGTTTTATATATCGAGACACTGCATATTATTTCATGGTAGGAACCTCCTCTTCCTACCAACCCCAACTCACTTACCTACGAACATATTGAAAAAACTACTCTTCTGGCTTAACGTATGCAATTTCAGTAACAAAAGATCACATGGGTTTTGGAACGAGGCTGTCTTAAGTCTTGGCTCTACTAATTCATAACTTCTTAATAACTTGGTTCTTAAGATATAATAGTCATCTATAAATAGTCATCTAGATACTCTGCAACAACCAAATGGCCCCTCCATGTGTTTATCCATAATAGGTAGGTATGTCTTTTGAAAAATCTTACGTTAAAATAATGATTTTATTAATGTTTGTTAAATCAAGCTTTTCCATATTACAAATCAGGGTGATGATTTTGAGGTCATTTCTGATAATTCTATACCTTTACGTACAGTTAATATCACCTATAACTTCATCTAGTCTATCTTTTAGAATATTATATATTTTATGATATGATATGGCAGGAGAATTCCTTGGATGAAGACATTTAGAATACAGAAACTGAGAACTGTCAAAATTAAGTCTATTATATTTGTTTGGTTTCACATCCACTAATTAAACAACTAGTGGTTTTATTGGAATTTCAGGAAGCAGCACACATATAGATATTTGTCAATTACCAAGAGGTTTATTTCTCATTATTAATTCATCCTCCCCTAAAATATTCATGGAATGGTATATACATTTGGGGCCTCCTTTCTTTTACTCATTCCTTCTCTTTTGGGAAATGATGGTTCTTACCCTTTCCCTTATATATTTATACTCATCAAGCATCTATTAAGCTTCAGACTGAATGTAAGCTTCTCTAAGTCTTTTCCAGACATTCACACCCTTTCCTTATTATTAACTTATTTAGGAGTCCTTTTCCATTGCTTCATTATTGCCATCATTGATTTCTCACCTTGTAATAGTTATCTTGTTTCTCTATTTCTCATATTTTTAGTGCTTCGAGGACAGAGGCTATTAACTATCTTTGTTTTCCTAATGAGAAGAAAGGTGATTAGCACACAATAAGTTCTTAATAAATATCTGTAAAATTTAAAAGTGAATAAATGAATATAAGAATCAGAGAATGTTAAAAATATAGAAGGAAGGCTTGTGTGATTAATTGTTAAGACTCTGGCCAGTGTGAACTATATTCTTATGACTGATTTTTTAAGTTTGGTTTACAACTTGTAAACACATAGGAAGAAAAAAGATACAAGCAGACTGACAATAGTTGCAAAAATTGAAATAAAATACAAAGCATGTTAAGATAGGAATGAAAAGACAGTGACAGGATTTTAAAAAATAAAATGTGGCAGGAGTATACACAGGTTGAAATGATGAGGTTTAGCACTTAATTCTGAATTAGTCTGCTTCCTTTCCTTTTCCAGTTATTGCTAGTAGATTTGGGAATAAGAAAGAGGTAGCAGCACAAATGTTAAACAAAAACGTTACTTTTAGTGCAGCAAGTTAGTATGTGTGCTATACGCTTGTATGATGTGTGTTGAGACACAATGAAGAGAAACTCATGAGAGTATGTGGAAAATATCAATTAAATTTAATTTTTATAAGCAAGAGTTTTGAAAGTGATTAATAATTACTTTTAATAAAGAACAGTTCAACTTTTATCAGTTTCTTTTAAATATTAGTAAGGATTTACTTCATGAACAACTTGTTCTCAAAAAGAAATTGCAGGTCATGATCACAAACTATATTTATATATATCATACATACACAAAAAACAACTTTAAATAGATGATAATTTTCAACTATTTTGTGACAATAACTGTGGTATATATATTAATTTCCATTAGTCAATGTCAAACTGTAAAATTTGCCATTTTTACCATGACAACCTGTTAAATCTGTCATCCTTCTTTAGTATATATATGTACCCTCATCATTAATCATTTCTCTTTAATGACCAAATTAATTACATATACTATAAGAACAGTTTACAATTTCTATGTGACTCTAAAGTCATCTTTTGCTAAATAGCAGAAAACTTTCTTCTAAGTTGTCATGAAAGGGAAAAAAGAAATCATGTTGAATGGAAAAATCAGGGAGAATAATACCCTAAAGGTAGGGATCTTAAATGCCAAGTGCCCTTTCTCAGCCTCAGCCATTCATTCTGAAAATGGCCTATCAGAAAAGCTTAGAGGGAGCAGTTTAATTACTGTTCCTTTGACATATGTAATACATTTTCAGTAGCAGGTCCATGCATTTATTTAAGGCCAAATGTTGTACAACAAAACTGTCCTCTAAGGTATTTCTTTCTACCATTTTTCTCCATTTGGACTACCCAGCCAATTTTTTTAAATAACCCTGTCTTTTTTAGAGATTATTTTAAAACAAGCATTTAATCATGTTCCTTTTTAAGAATAATACAACCCAGGAATGGAATTAAGAGAAGAGCCTTACTCACTTTTAAATACTGACTTAATTTAAAATATTTAATTGTATCTACATTTTATGCTTTTATCTATACATTTATACTTTTCTAATTATTTTCTACACTGTGTCTATGTCTGTATGGATACTTACTTCTGCCTGCTAGATTTCTGTATCTTTATTCATTACATAAATAAGGGTCTGGACATACATAAAGAAATCAATGACCAACTTCCCTCAGTGGATGGCCCAAGGGCAGAGTCCTTCTTCATTCACAGTGCATCGCACCATCCCTGAAACATCTCAGGGACTCATAAGTAGTAATTAAATAAATAGACAACACCTTCTAATTATGTATCCTAATAAGAATCAAAACACTAATTTTCCATTTTAAGTAGCTATCTTAGATTTAAAGAAATATTAGGTGAAAAAACTATACACAGGTGACCCTTGAACAACCTGGGTTCAAATTGCCGGAGTCCACTTAAGTGCAGACGTTTTTCAATAGTAAATACTACAGAACTATACGATCAACGGTTAGTTGAATCTGGGGATATGGAACCCTGGATCTGGAAAATGGACTGGAAAGTTCCAAGTGGATTTTCAACTGCACAGAGGTCGGTGCCCCTAACCCTCACATTGGTCAAGGGCTAACTGTATATACATAACCTGCATTCATTAGCCCTTATCCTGTTCTAAAGCGCGAGTCATATAAGTTTCTGAAGAACTAAAAATCTCTTTAAGAACTGTCAATGTATCATTAATAAAAGTTTTCAAGTTTACTCAAACAAATAAGATATCAGGTATATAAATGGACAGAGATAGGTATCTATATACATACATCTATGTCTGTCTGTCTATCCATCTTTTGACCAATTTGGGGGGGGGGGGGTCGGGGGAAGGGCGGGGAACTACAGCAACAAAATCAAGAAATTTAAATAAACCTGGCAAAATTTCCCATCCTGCATGCAAATGCAACGCTCTGGTGGATCTAGCTTATGCAGCTATTTTTGCACACTTAATTTTTAATCTTAATATGTTCTTCTATCACATACTGCTATAAGCAAAATATTTTTAATGACCTCATTCCTGGTAAAATTTGTCACTAAAAAGTATTAACTAGCAATCTCCCTCATTTATAAGGACTGTATGAATACTAGTTTCAAAAAAGGACTCAATGGGAAGACACCAATAATCAAGACTGGTTCAGAGAATATTATACTAAAACAAACAAACAAAAAAACCCTTTTATTAATCTACATAATCCCTCTTTGGTTTAATAGGATTTTAGCTAGCTCTCAATTTATGAGCCTCTCTGAATTTTGAAAGGCTTAAAGCTTTCTTCCAAGCAAGCAAACTGGATTAAAATCAACCTTTGTGTTTTACAATTTGCATTTAACTGACCTATACTGTGAGTTTTGCTAAAGCCCGTAAGTGTTTTCTTCCCTAGTAGCTGGCATCTCTCTAGAGTAAGATCATGAGATTCTATTTCCTTTGATATACTTCGACTTGCAAACACATTGCATGAACAAAGTCCTTGCCAGATATTTTTTCTCCCAACCCCCTAAAGCATTTCTCTGCTTTCAAACATTTCATACATAGCTCTTCATTTTTGTGGTGAATACTATCATTTAAGGAAAAAAGATACATTCTCTGAGAAAATCCGGAAATGGAAGAAATAGCTATTAATGAGATATCAATCAGATGTTAAAATAGGTCAATGCCATGATGATTTTTTTCCTTTCTTTCTCAATATTTTCTCTAAATTTCTAATAGCCAATGTTGACAAAATGAAACACAGCCTTACTTTTGTATTGTCTGCACTGCTGACTCTCTTTGACAGTCACAAGACTGCTGACTTATAGCTCTTTTTTAAAACAGAATCAAGATGTACATTTCTTTGATTTATGAAAGTAAAACAAAATATCATGCATGCATTATACTGTGTAACTACTACATTTGTTTATCACTTATGTAAAAATATAGGGTATATAAAATAAAGGAATAGGTAACATATTTTCACCTTTGTATTTTGGGGCTACAAATTGATATGAACTAAGTTGCACAGTTAAATATGGATGATAAATAGAGAGGTCAAACTTCATTATGAAGGAGAAAAAGGAAGGAAGGATTGGGGGGGGAGGGAGGAAGGAGGGGAAGGAAGAGAAAAAAGAAAGCTGAATTTACAATATTAATCAATAATGAAGGGAAAGCTGTAAGATACACAGGCAGTGTTTGAACAAAGTGGACAAATGATTGTATACAGGCGTTTGGAAGTATGAACTTCAAAGATTTCAAAAGTATGTAAACTGGAGCGATGCTTTATGGATTGGCTGACTTTCAGAAGCCTTAAAGGTTCTTATCCTGAAAGCGTAAGGTTGTTATTGGCTGGCTCTCAGAAGCGCGCCTACTGACGCCGCCGAATTGTCATGGATCATTTAGAACTACTTTCACGCAGCTCTAGTGGTTAGATGTTATTAGTTTCTGAGAAAGATGAGTCCTTCCCTCCTCAGTCAGAAGCTTTTTATCCTCAGGCCCCCGCTTTTGTCCTTCTAAGCCAGAAGTGCAGGAGCTATATTACCAGGAAGTGCCTAGAAGCTCGCCGGTGCTGCTGATGCTACCGGAAGATAAAGGTTTGTAAAAGTCTGATGATCAATTTGAGCGCCGATCAGCATGATTGCACACTGTTTTTTTCTTTGAATGACTTACTGAATCATGTAGGGACAGTGGTGGCACAAAAGCATCAAGGCTCTGGATAACATATCAAAGGGACATGAAACATGCAAGTGTAACAAATTATTATAAGATCTTTCAGGCTTGATCAAGAAAACAAGTGTCAATGACTCCCTAAGTCTATATTTTCTTTTAATTACATACATTCCTTTCTTTAAATTAGATGAAGTTTAGCAGGGCTGCCTCTTCATTAGTACTGATATAGACTTTCCATATTAATTGTGGTATTTATTTAGGTACATGAAGTCTAACAATAGTGCAGACTTCCTGCTGCTTGGCCAAAAGAAAATCAGAGGCTATTCTTTCATCTGTAATTACTTAAGCTAAGGAATTAAATTGGTAGGCTATGCCACCAGGAAATACGCTATTTTATTCATCAGGTAAAGTGAGGAACACATTTTTTGATTACCACCTGGTATGGTTTATTCCAATGGGTAGGATAACCATCCTTAGGAGTCTGTTCTAAAAAGTATTAGTTATATTACCAGAAAAGAATTTTGTCCCTCCCATCTCTTCAAGAAGACTGTCCTCTGAGAAAGTTGGAGAGTCATATAATTGTAATTGTCTAACTCTTTATCCCACAGAAAAATATGCCTTGTTCCTAGATTGGTATTAAGAAAAAGAAAAAAAAAAAAAAAAAAAAAAGGAATGATTCCCACATAAAAAAAGAAATTAGGGAATGTGCAAGAGATGTAACCAATTTTAGTGGAGTTCTAAGTATACTGTCTCTGGCAGTTTTCTTGAAAAAAAAACAATCACTGCTACACCCCTAGAACATTTATTTACCTACTTCATCCCAAGGATAATTTCCTTTATGTTCAAAAGAGTATCAGTATAGCTAAGGTGGTCTGATATACCCTTTATATTATTTTCATTGTTTTCCTATGCTTGAACAGTTAGAACAGATACAACCTGAATTTGTTAGTTCATTTGTATTTTGTAGGCATTAGCATATGCAAAATTACATAAATTGAATATACTAAAATTAGTTAGGGAAAGCATTTATAGATTGTCCCTGGTAAAACCTAGATCTAGGCAAGTTAGTAGTAGTAGTAAGGGGGCATCTTAGATGTAGTCTTAAAGGTGGGCAGAGGAAAAATAGAGCTGATGGGATAAAGTGGAAATGTATGTAAAGAGGGTATTACAAACATGGTTCTAGGCATCTAAGAATCTCTTGTCCCAATGGCATTTAGCAAATACTGGTTACCTCATGCATATTCCAAAGATTCGGTCTGTAGTTTGCTTCTGTAGACTATTTCTAGAAGTCTTCTGGAGACCCTCTGTTTAAGACAGAAGATTATGGGTATAATCTTCTACTTTGATACTGGGTGAAGTTGTCTTAATTGGTTAGTATACACTCAAAGATAAGTTCCTTGTGCTTTAATTGCTTGAAAAGTAGTCAAGACTATCTGATAAGGAACATAAAGAACAGACTTGTGGTTGCCAAGGGGGCTGGGGGGTAGGGGAGGGATGGATCAGGAGTTTGGGGTGAGTAGATGCAAATGATTATATATAGAATGGATAAACAACAGGGTCCTACTGTATAGCAGAGGGAACTATATTCAACATCCTGTGAGAAACCATACTGGAAAAGAATATGAAAAAGAATGTATATATACATGTATAACTGAATCACTTTGCTATACAGCAGAAATTAACACAACATTGTAAATCAACTATACTTCAATAAAGTAAATTTTAAAAAAAGAATATCTGATAAGGGTTTGTTTTTTTGTGTGTGTGGTGATGTCCAAGGTCAATATTTCTCTGAGGTCTTTTGCAGAATACTGAATCACCTGAAATAGGTCATGTAGGAGATGGTTAAGTGGTTGAAGGAAAGGAAGCCTATGATAGGACTGATATGAGTTAGTGCTTTAAAATATTTAGTTATTCAGTTTGTAAAAGACTGGAAACAAGTATGGATGGATGTATTTTTACTTGCATGAGCCTGTAAGTGACCAGTTCATGGCAGGTACTCTATGACTCCTTTATAAGAAATAATGAAAGGATATGCTACTCTGCTACTCTGCACTGAATTGGATTCATGGGTTCACAAAGAATCTCTTCAAATTACTTTCCAGAATTGCTTTATCTTCTAATGAGATAAATATAAACGTATTTATCTAGTTAGTCTCATTACAGCTTTACATATATATATACTAGAGTCTGTCATGTAAATATAATGCTTCCATAGTTTCTGGCACTGGATTTTTTTTCTTGTTTTTTTTACATTTCTTAATCATTCTAATAGATATTTGGAACATAAGAAGGACTAATAGGGGTTTTTTTAAAGTCATCAACAAGAACCAGAAATCCAGAATAGTATTCTACTAAAAAGTTTCTGTCACTCATTTTGGTTTTCTTATCTGTTTCGCATTTCTTCTCTTTCTCTGAGTGATTTTTTTCCAGAGGCCAATTTTTTAACAGGCTTTCAGGCCAGATACAAACCATAGCTACCCTCAGTGTCCTCTGGGGTGTTGCTTCCTATTGCGTTTGATTACATTTCTGATTTTTTTTTTTTGATTGTTCGTTTGGTATAGTTATCACATGTCCCCTAGACTGTTTTTTAATGATCTCATTTCAAATATTTCCAATGCATGTTAAACACTGCTTCATGGTCACTTCTCCCCTGTTCTTGATCCTGTCTTTCAATGGTGTTAGAAGAGTCACTCAAGGTCTCCTTTTTTAACAACTTACAGTGAATTTCATCCAAAACCCTGCTGATTTCTACTGTATTGGTTGGACTAATACTGAGTGTTCCCTCGGTTGCTGGAATTAACTTCTGTAACTACCTAACATGAAGTAAGTTGTGACATCTAACCCTTCTTTCCTGCCCTTAATATCAACTCTTATCTAAAAGATTGAAGTCTTCTCGCTTTACATTGGAAAATATATCTATTTCTGAAGATACTTCTTTCTTGCAGCTTAGTTCCATCTGCATTCTTCTGATGATTTTCTTGAGAGTTTGTGCATATGGATAAAATGTAACTTCCTAGTTTCCAGAAGTGCTGTTTTTCCTAGTTTTAATATTTGACTCATCAAATGAAACCTAGGAATTTTGGCAATGCTCATTTCCTAACATTCCTCCACACTCTCTATTAGAAAAAAAAATTACTTTATTATAGTATTTATGTATATCTTTTCCTTTGTTGTTTTAACACCAAGCCTTGCTTTAAATTGTTAATCCATGCATTAATTACAAAGAACTTCTTACTAGGGATCTCTGACTCATCTTCAGAAGGTTCCAGGACTACTGAAAGGTGTAGGGAAATTTTTGCATAGGAGAGTGTGAGTGATGTGTTATATATTTCAATGAAAATAAAATTTACATAAAATTAAATGTATGGACCTTAAGTTTTTAGTGATTATTATACTATTTTCATTTTTAAGTTTACAATATTCACAATCATAGACACTCATGTAAGAACCACCCAAAACAAGCTAAAAGATATTTCTGTCATCCTAAAAAATTCCCTTGAGCTTCTTTTCAATCTCCCTCTCCATTTCAATGGCAACCACCTTCTGATTTCTATAATCATTGATTAGATTTACCTTCTCAAAAAATTCATGTAAGTGGAGTTATACGAAAGGTATTTTGGTGTCTTTTTTTCTTTTTTCTCAACATAGTATTTTCTTTTAATTTTATATTTGTCAATGTCATTGCACGGGCAAATGAATTATGTCTGTACAATAGATGTGACTACCAGGAAAGAGTATGTGAGCAGGGTGCACTCTCCCTCTGAGCGCCATTTGTGTGGCTATAACACAGTGTGCTCAGCTGTTCTCAGTTAGTGCACATTGGGCTGTTTTCAGGTCCTGACTATCTTCAATAAAACTACTGTGCACATTGTTTACATTTCTTGTTGTTGGGACATTTTCATTTTAAACACATAGGTGTGTTACTGAGTCATGGGATAGATTTTATTTAGGTTTCTAAGAAATCACAAGAAGAGTTCTTCAAAGTAGTCATACCATTTTATTTTTTAATCAGTGATGTATGAGATTTCCAGGTGCTCTACATCCTCATCTATACCCAATACATTGGGTATTTTCTGTCTTTCGTTCTATCCATTCTAACAGATGAGGAATGGTATCTCATGATTTTAATTTGCATCTTCCTGATGACTGATATTATGCAATGTATATATTTCTTCTGTAAAGCTTTTATGAAAATGTTCCATATTTCAGATTTCCTCAGTTATTTTCAATAGGGACACTCTTGAGATTCTGTGCCAAGTAGTTCTTTGTGTTTAAGGTTTTCCTACATATTGTAGCATGTCTGGCAGCGTCCATGACTCCTACGCACTAGATGCCAGTAGCACACTCTCCCCGAACGTGAAAACCAAAAATTCTCTAGACGTTACCAAATGTCCCTTGCTGGGAAACAAATCACCCTTGGTTAAAAATCAGAGCCATTATTTTCTTCATTTTTGCAAATTTTAACAATAGTTCAGCTTTTATACATTATATTTTCTCTAGAATACCGAGCATACATATGGTTGTTATCAGCAGTAAAAAGAGTGATAGATATTTTTAAAGCACTAATGGCAATATCACAGTAAAAACTCACATTATCAAAGCTATCAATAGCTCTATATCTATATATCAAAATATATATCTATATTTTTGACTCACATAAACCGCGAAATTTGACATCTAAAAAACTTTGACATCAATGCTTACATTGGGAGAGAAATTTAATATTAGTAGTAGTTATAAATGATGTAATTTCTAGCATATTAAATATTGGATATATCTATTCTCTATATTTTTGCTAAACTTGGTCTTCCAAGTGGAGTAGAGACTATTATTAAATAAAAGAAAGGAAAAAAGAAGAAGGGGTAGATCGCAGATTTATTCTCAGACAGATCACTTTGAAGAAAGAGTAAATGAGGAAGTTCAGGATCTGGAAAGTTATTCCCATAAAAATTCCCATCCCCTTTTACATCCTAAGTATATGCATATCCCATTTTAAAGGTATTATACTGTATCACTGAAATGATGGCTACGATGGTAATTTTATGCATCGATTTGGCTGGGCCTTGGTGCCAAGACGTGTACTCAAACATTATTCTGGATGTCTCTCTCAAGGTTTTTTGGATAGGATTAACATTTAAATCAGTGGATTTTGAGTAAAGCAGGTTGCCCTCCAAGATATGGGTGGGCCTCATTCCATCAGTGGAAGGTCTGAATAGAACGAAAGCCTGACCTCTCCCAAGAAAGAGGGGATTTCCCCGAGCGGACGGCCTTTGGACTTGAACCACATCACCAGCTCTCCTGGCTCTCCAGTCTGTCAGCCCACCTTACCCATTCTGAAATTGCCAACCTCCATAATCATGTAAGCTAATTTATCTGACTAATACAATGACCATGATCTCTTCTTTTTCCCTACGGATCTGTTGTAGACAGACTAGAATGTGTAGTTTTAAATGTAAAGGTAAACTGTATTGATCCCCTTTCTAAATCCTGTAACACCCTAATAATCCGCTATGCCCACCCTTGTTAGATCCTTTCTTAACTACAACAGCTCATGGTTATGTCATCTGATGTCTGAATTATCGCTCTTTTGCATGAAGCACACAATATCATATGCTATAATTTATCTTCTATAATCAGCCTCCCCTCTACTAGATTATAAACTACTCAAAAATCAATAGAAAAATATTTGTTTACGTTAGTAAAGGAAACACTCTTTCAAACTGAAATGCAACTGCCCCCATTTTCAAAGAATTTACTAAAATATATCCTCCAGAAATTCCTCCCATTTTCCCTCTACAAACCATACATTTAAGTATAGCATGGTCAGGAAACTGTACATTTCATTTAAAAAACAGAAAAGGGAATGTGGCAAAGACGGCAGAGCAGGAGACCCCTGAGCTCACCTCTCCCACAGGCAGAGCAGAATTACAGCCAGCTGAGGGGCACCTCTTTATGAGAATGAGCTGAAGACCGGCAGAAAAGAGTTTCCACAGCTAAAGGTACAAGAAAAGGAGCCGCAACGAGATGGGTGGGAGGAGTGGAGACGCAGCGTGGGCAGGACTCGCCCCAGGTAAGTCTGACCCACGAGCAGGAGAATAATCACAGCTGCTGAGGTTCTCCCCAGGAAGCAAGGGGTCTGACCCCACATTAAGCTCCCAGACCAGGGGTCCTGCACCCAGAAGACAAACCCACAGAAAGTCTGTCTTTGACAAGCAGTGGGGCTTGGGTACAAGAGAGCTGGAGGGCTGAAAGAGACTCCGCAATGAAAGGGTGCAAGCAAAATCTCACACAGCCCGGGTCCCAGCGCAGAGGCAATCACTGGAAAGAAGCCTGGGTCAGACCCACTCGCGATCCTGGAGAGCCTCCTGGAGAGGTGGGGGTCAACGGAGACCCTCCCTGGGGACACAAATGTTAGCGGCAGCCATTCTGAGGGGCTCGTTCTACCATGAGGACACTGGGGCTGGCAGGCACCGTCTCGGAATCTTCTCTCTGCCTCTTATTGCTAGGGGCTTACCCACCCACCAGCGGGCCAGCACCAGTCCTGGGACCCCCAGGTTGCACAAGCAGTCATGCCGGGACACGGCCTTGCCCACTAGCAGGCTGGCACCAGCCCCTGGCCTTCTCAGCCAGGGTATATAATTGTGTTCTACTGCAGGAAGAATAACAGAAATCTATGGTCATTTGGCTAACAGTCACATTGAGGCTTTTCTCTCTTTATTTGAGATGTTTCTACTTTTCATTCCTTCAATTCCCTAATCAAAGGCAAAAAAAAAAAATTACGATCTTAATCTGTATTTCTTCTTACACATAGAGATTTTTGCAAACTATAGCCGTCATTTTCAACTCAATGGCCATAGGTAAACATTTAAGCTAAGTCTACTTTATTAACTCTCAAATAAGAAATTGCAATTTTTACTTATCTAAGTTCTTCCAGGAAATGGATTTGATCTAATTCTGTATTGGCAGATATTCATTTAATTAGTTTGGGTGCCACAATTGACTATTTTATCACCTAGAGCAGTCCTAGAAATAGTGTGAGTGAGCCGGGGAGAAGAAGCATATAAGTACTCAGAGCTAATGCTATGATAGTCCCGGATATAAAAGCAGGTGGTTTTCTAATATAAATATGGATATACTAAATCCGTTTTATCTACATAAACTAACATAGTGGTCCAATAAGAAAAAAAATAGTTAAAACAGAGTACCTTAATCAAAAGTTTGCTATATTTTTTTCAAAGATAGATTACCTGATGATTTCGACCCAGTTGGACTGGCTTAGACTCACATAGATTGATGTGAAACTATGACAAAATGTTCATTTTACACGTTTAATTTAACTTGAAGTAGAATGTAAGTTGGATCTTAATTCAAACCAATATTTTAATCATTACTGAGTTCTCTACAGTGCTGATTTGTCTCAGACAGCCACTTTTAAAATGCTTCCATTGGTAAATATTCAGGTTAAGAAATATATTTTTCTTTTTTGGATTTTATGGCATACAAATTGTTCAATTGAGGTTTACTCCTAATACATGACAGCGTTAGCATTAAAAAAAAGCATATTTTAAAGGCAAATTTAGGGTTTGCTGAAAGCTTTAAATATATATGAAAGTCAAAAATGACACCTTATTTTCGGATATTATTCATGACCAAGAAAATCTGGTAAGCAGTTACACCCTACAGACAAGTTTTACTGACAGTTTATAGAGGGTCCACAATGCAATGTTACACAATTTACAGTACTGGAAGAACTGACACTAGGGATGTGACATAGAAAAATATATTATGAACTATAATTACATTCATTTGGTAAGATTATGAATTAAGGATGATTTAAAAACAAGAAGACTTGTGAAGAGAGTAAGAATTCTAACACCATGGCTATAGTCTCAGTCTTATTAGGGTAATAAAAGTCTAGACAGGACAGAAAAATAATGCAAAGGGATTTTGTTTTAATAAACTACATATGTGCCAGACACATAATCTCATTTAAATGTCTTACAAGCCTTGCCAAGCAAGGTGAAACAAAATAGAACAAAACAGAACAAAGGTTCTTGGTGATTTTAAGTGAGTTGCTTAAAATCACACAGCTCACTTTCATACTATCCTGTATTTCTTCACAGTACTTAAAACAATTCCATTTAATCAATAATTAAGTCATAAATTGTTACCTAAAAGTCCGTGTGCTCTAGGGGAATGCCAACTCCATGGCTACTTTGTATTCCTCAGAATCTAGTCCTGTGTCTTCTCTTGTTAAATATTTGTTGCATAAATAAATGGCCATTTTAGGAGAGCGAACGGATAGATCAAAAGGAAATAAGAAAATATGACTGAGAATTTTAGCAAGGGTCGATAGGATGGAGCATCTCATAATACTTTTTCAAATCCAGGCATCTTAAAGATTTCCTCTATTTTCTATTTTAATTTCCACATGTTAGCTTATTTTCCTCCTATATTAGATTTCTGAGGCTGCTGTACCAAATAATCATAAACTTGATGGTATAAAACAACTGCAATTTATTCCCTCACAGTTCTGGAGGGCAGAAGCCTGAGATCAATGTACCTCTGGGGGAAGACTGCTCCTTGCCCCTCTAGCTTCAGTGGCTGCCAGCATCCCCTGGCTTCTGCCTGCATCACTCCAATCTCTGCCTCCATCTTCACGCAGCCTTCACTGCCGTGTGTTGTGTGTCAAAGCTCGTTTGCTTTTCTCCTATAAGGACACTTGTGACGGCTTTAGGGGCCACCTGGGTAATCCAAAATACTCCCCACATGTCAAGATCCATAACTGAATCACGTTGCAAAGACCTTTTTCTGCACAAGGTAACATTTAAAGGTTCTAGCCATTAGGACCTGCAATCTTTGAGCAGACATTATTCAGCCTACGATTCCTCCCTTATATAACACAGCACTAAATATTTTGAGAATTTTCCATTTGCAGATCCTGGTTCAAAAAATTAAGCTTACAGAAAAACACACACTAAAGTTGTTAAATAAAAGTCTGTCCTTGGACCATACGAACAATTAAGTTCTGTGGACACATTAATTTTGGTTGACAAGAGTTAAGAAAGAGAGTTTGGGAAACTGTGGAGGTGTTGTCACTGACATCAAAAATGCCGTGTGAAATTTCACATCACCCCTTATTCCACTTACTGGGAAATAGTTAAGATTTTGTGTACACAGTTGTAATTATTCCTCATGACTTCCCTTAAACTCACACCTTACTCAAATGTCTCATCTCTGTTTCTCACTGTAAAACCATTTTCACTTCTGACTCTATATTTATTAACCTTACCCTGAAGAGAGAACAGAGAGAGAAAATTGACTAAAGCAAATGATTGACCTATTTATTGCCTGGATAAATGAAAACAGAAAGAGAAATCAGAAACTCCCAAATTATGCCTTTCCTGAAAAATAGAATAAGTTATAATATTGCTCTTTGTGAAATTGATAATTGAGAAATAAAGAACTTTTTTGGTTTACCGTAAGATATATAATATTGATGGCAATAATCTCATTGAGGTTCTCATAAAATTAACAGATTTTTAAAATACTATTTTGAGGCCCACTACTGGCAAATTGCTGCTCTGAGATTTTCAAGGCAGCACCATCCACCTGGGCCTCTTGGAAAGCTTGCTATGAGTGAAGCCAGCTGCCATGAAAGAAGTCCAAATCCCTGAGACCAACACGCAGCGAAAAAGCCCAAGTTAGCCTTGTAGAAAAGCCATGTTGAAAGAGAGATGCCTGGCTAGATATTAATTTGTCCAGCCATCCCAGCTCAAATGTCAGAGATATGAATAAAAAGCCTTTAGATGATTCCATTCCCAACCATTATCTTACTGTCACCTCAGGAGGGATCCCAGGTGAGAACCATCTGCCTGAGTCCAAATCCCAAAACTGTAAGGGATTATAATAAATTGTGACTTTGTTTCTAAACTTTGGGGGTGATTTGTTATATAGCAATAGATAATTAGAGCACACCCCCTTTCCACAGATGAGGAAGCTGTGACTCAGAAAATTTAAGTAAATTGTCTAAGGTCACATAAAAATGTAGGTATTAAATGTGGGAGTCAAACCTAGTTTTTTCATTAGAATATATTTTCATGCCCCACCATACACTCTATCTCGTTTGCGCATCTCAGCTTTGTTGCTTCCTTTCTCTTTCATTGTTAGCAAGCTACTGAGGTCTTATCACGTCATGAACTAGTTTCTTTCTCTACACCCTCTTCTCCTTTTCTCTTCTCCTCCTTCTTCATGATCATAACCATCTTCATCATAATGCTAACAGCCTACAGTCAGTAAGTCTGAACTAAATACTAGACACTTAGCATAGAACATGTGAAAAGAACTTTGTACCTAATATCTCATTAAATATTCTCACACACCATCCTACAGATCATAGTCAAATTATCGTCACTAGATTCTGCATTTAATATAACCCATTTTGCTTAAAAATTTCCCTTTTTTTGGCCGGGGGGGGGAATAGATGTCATGGTATTTTTTTATTCGAAAAGGCAAGGTGGAAAATAAACATGGATACAACACAATTTCAGGTAGTGATAAGTACCATGAAAAAATAATGAATAAATGTAGTGATGCAAGGAAGAACATAATGCCTAGGGCATACGGTGGGCAGGAGACTACTTTGGGTATAGTGGAAAGATAGGGCTCTCTGAGAAGGTAACAATTATGCTGAGATTGGAAAGATGGAATTGAGCTCACCAAATTAAGATCAAGGAGAAGGGTGTTCCAAGCAATGGATATAAGCAGTGCAAAGACCCTGAGCCTTAAAAAGCTTGAGTAAGTTCAACATACTAAAATAATGTCTATCTGCATGGAAAATATGATTAAGGAGAAAACAGTAATAAAAATATTGGAAAGGTGATAAGGGGCTGATTTATGTTTGACATTGCAGTCATGGGGAATTTGGCTTTTAGTCCTAGTATATTAAGAAGGCATGGGGCTCCCCTGGTGGCGCAGTGGTTAAGAATCTGCCTTCCAATGCAGGGGACACGGGTTCGAGCCCTGGTCCGGGAAGATCCCACATGCCGTGGAGCAACTAAGCCCGTGCACCACAACTATTGAGCCTGCGCTCTAGAGCCCGCGAGCCACAACTACTGAGCCCACGTGTCACAACTTCTGAAGCCCACACGCCTAGACCCTGTGCTCCACAGCAAGAGAAGCCACCGCAATGAGAAGCCCATGCACCGCAACGAAGAGTAGCCCCTGCTCGCCGCAACTAGAGAAAGCCCGTGCGCAGCAACGAAGACCTAGTGCAGCCAAAAATAAATAAATAAAATAAATAAATTTATAAAAAGGCATGAAGTTACTAAAGAAAAGGGTTAGTGTGCTATTATTTTAACTGCTATTTAGAAGGGCAAATGCAGAAGCAGGGAGATCAGTCCGAAGCAGACTCTTGCAGAGTTGAGGTGAGAGCTGATAGTAGCTTGGAAATAGGGCGCTGGCAGTTGAAGAAAATTTGTTAGAATCAATAGGATATTCTGATTGACTGGATTTGTGGAATGAGGAAAGGAAGAGACCAAGGAAAATCTCTAGGCCTTTGCTGCAAGGAGATGTAGAAGGCAGGTTCCCATTTTAGTACTTAGATTCGGTGACTGGAGGAGGAAAAGTCTGTGAAGAGCTCTGTTTTATTGAGTTTAAGAGGTCTATTAAAATCCCATACATTAATTTAATTGTTTAGGCAGTAGAGATATGGTCTTACCAGGAGATGGATGTTTGGGAAACATCAACAGGTAGAGCCACAGGGCTGAATGCAATCACTTTAGGTGAAAGACAGAAAAGGTGGCCCCAGGATGATTCCTGAGGAATGAATGTGAAGGGTGAGATTGTGGAGCATGGAGGAGCCAGAAGAGGGAGAGGGAAGAAAAGAGAAAGTATGATAAGAAAATCTAGACCTATGTTTTCTCAGAATCAAGTAACTGATTATCTGAATTTTCCATGTTCTTTGAGTGTGTGCGTGTATGCCTGCGTTTGTGGGCGTGTTTATATAGTTTTGATATTTAGACCATGTTGAGGGCCAGCAAGTGTTAGGCTGTTGTAGCCTCATGAAGGACTGAATTCTAAATAACTCTCCATTAAATTATTACTTTTTAAATTGTATTTATTTTTATTTTTGGTTGTGTTGGGTCTTCATTGCTATGCGCGGGCTTCCTCTAGTTGTGGCGAGCGGAGGCTACTCTTCGTTGCGGTGCGCAGGCTTCTCATTGCGGTGGCTTCTCTTGCTGCAGAGCACAGGCTCTAGATGCGCGGGTTTCAGCAGTTGTGGCTCATGGGCTCAGTAGTTGTGGTGCACGGGCTTAGTTGCTCCGTGGCATGTGAGATCTTCCCGGACCAGAGCTCGAACCCATGTCCCCTGCATTGGCAGGCAGATTCTTAACCACTGTGCCACCAGGGAAGCCCCTCCATTAAACTATTTTTCTCCTAGATAGATTGAGAATTTCTGGAATTATCATGGATACTTTAGTCTCTGCAGAGGCCCTGAATGGAACGCTCTTAAGCCATCTCTTTTCTTACACCCACGCAACAGTTAAGTCCAGGCTTATGCCTCATTTGCTCTATAAATACTGCACATTCTGCCAGAGGAGTCTACTTGACACTCCCCCACTTAGACTCTGCAGGAAGCCCTGGGGCAGACGGGCAGCTGACTGGAGCAGCAATCTGTACAGAATATTCAAACACCACTGCAACTCTGAAATATGGTTGCAGATCAATTCAGGTTTCCACAAGAAATTCCTCAAAACATACATTGTTCCTTTCCATCAAAGTAGATAAATCTCTCAAATGAAAAAAAACTTTAAAAGAAAGAAAGAAAGAAAAAGAACCCCTACTTCCAAGTATAGACCTATAGCTTTTGATTTTTTTTCCTTTTCTTTCTTGATTATGAAGTAGAAGGTGCTAGTGGCTGATGAACAACCCCTTTTCTGTCAACTCATCTATCAGTCTGGAGTTGGTTAAAATACAGAAGCCAACAGTGTGTGACATAATTAAGTGGGAATGAGAGATTTGTTTAATTAATTTAAAATGATTTTTTGGTATGCTTCATACTCATATTTTGTTTGAAAAACAGAATATAATATTGGGTTGGCCAAAAGGTTCATTCAGTTTTTTCGTAAGATGGCTCTAGTAGCACTTAGTTGTCTTTAACTTCATGTACGTGACAGCTGTCATACCAAGCATGCATTTAAAAAAAGACTCATCAAAATTGGTGAATTTTTTGTTGGAATTTTAATATTGAAGATGGAAGAAAAAAACAACATTTTCAGCATATTATGCTTTATTATTTCAAGAAAGGTAAAAACGCAACTGAAATGCAAAAGAAGATTTGTGCAGTGTATGGAGAAGGTGCTGTGACTGAGTGAACGTGTCAAAAGTGGTCTGCGAAGTTTCGTACTGGAGTTTGCTCGCTGGATGATGCTCCACAGCCGGGTAGACCAGTTGAAGTTGACAGCGATGAAATCGAGACATTAACTGACAACAATCAACGTTATACCACGCGGGAGACAGCCGACATACTCGAAATATCCAAGTCAAGCGCTGAAAATCATTTGCACCAGCTTGGTTATGTTAACTGCTTTGATGTTTGGGCTCCACACAAGTTTAGCGAAAACAACCTTCTTGACCGTATTTCCACAAGCAATCCTCTACTTAAACTTAATGAAAACGTCCCGTTTTTAAAACAAATTGTGACAGGAGATGAAAAGTGGATACTGTACAATAATGTGGAATGGAAGAGATCGTGGGGCAAGCGAAATGAACCACCACCAACCATACCAAAGGCCGATCTTCGTCCAAAGAAGGTAATGTTGTGTATATGGTGGGATTGGATCCTCTATTATGAGCTCCTTCTGGAAAACCAAATGATTAATTCCAACAGGTACTGCTCCCAATTGGACCAACTGAAAGCAGCACTCGACGAAAAACATCCAGAATTAGTCAACAGAAAATGCATAATCTTGTATCAGGATAACGCAAAACTGCATATTTCTTTGATGACCAGGCAAAAACGGTTACATTCTGGCTGAGAAGTTCTGATTCATCCGCCGTATTCACCAGAGTGCACCTTCAGATTCCATTTATTTTGCTCTTTACAAAATTCGCTTAATGGAAAAAAATTTCAATTCCCTGGAAGACTGTAAAAGGCACCTGGAATAGTTTTTTGCTCAAAAAGATTAAAAAAGTTTGGGAAGATGGAATTGTGAAGTTGCCTGAAAAACGGCAGAAGGTACTGGAACAAACGGGTGAATACATTTTTCAACAAAGTTCTTGGTGAAAATGAAAAATGTGTCTTTTATTTTTACTTAAAAACCAAAGGCAGTTTTTGGCCAACCCAATAAATGCCAGTAACAAATATCACTTAAACATGAAATACTAATTTTATAATGATAGGGTATCAATTATCTCTCTTCAATAAATAAAGAATATCAGTTTGAAGGAGTATGATATTCTAGTTAGTGAGGTTAGCTGACTAGAGTGACAGCCTACATGGGATGACAAACTACCTGGACTGGCCAGACCTCACTGACATAATTCAGAAGGACGGCCAAATGTTTAGATCTGGCCCTGCTTGCTTATCAATCACTTGCTGATACCACTAAGACACCCACATATTTCCAATGCAATCGCGATAAAACTCCCCCCCGCCCCCTCCTTAATTTTGCAAATTCCTTGTAAACGTGAGTTTTTGTCTCAGCTCTCACTCAGTCCACCAGTGGTTCCGGACCCCTCATGCTGCTGCCCCACCTGCAGGTGGGCGTATTCTCTGTATTTATTAAGTGCTACCATCTACGTGCATCACTGTAACCAGGACAGCAATGCCTTCAATCCACACGAAGCGCGTGGGAAAGAAGTAGGGCGTTAACCTACTTTAGCCTCGATGTTGACTTCATCGCTTACAAATACTTTCTGCTTACATAATCAGTGTATCCCTTAGCATGTCCTCATGTACTGCAAGTGTATGTTCTGTTTCTGTAATTAGAATACAAGTCCACTGGAAATAAAAACCATCTCATACCTTTTAAAATCCCTAATGTATACTAACACAGTGCCCTGCATATGGTAGATTTAAAAAAAAAAAAAAAGCAACTGATGGTGAAAAATAATTACAATTAGATATTTACATGCCTGTCTTCTTCACTAGCTTAGGTAAGAATTGCACTGAATTAATTCTTATGCGTCTTCAACCCCTTTCCCAGGTCTCGTAGTTAGTACATAATACATGTTTACTGAAATCAACTATACACCACATCTTAAGCATAAATACATAAATTTCTATGAAGTATAGCAACAGATGTGTATAAGTCTTATAAACTTACAAATTTGGTTATTATATTCCATTCTATTTTCAATCATATTAGTTTTACCACTCTTGTTTCTTTTTAAATTACTTGAGAAAGGGTGAAAATCTTTAACTTCATTTGTAAGCCTTCATAGCACTTAAAGCACTAGTCTGAAGTGATAACTACTCAATATGTGTAACTGATCAGTCGGTTAACTGTCTGTCTCTATCAAGTTTGGTCAAAGTGCGTATGTTTCGCAAGAGTATGGTGCCTACCAACCAAGAAATTTGAGCTGTTTCCCAGAAGAATAACTCCTAAGACTATGAATTTTTGATAAATTTTTATGATGCTGAACATCTGTTTCATAACTTTAAGTTTCTGTGTTTACATGAATCCGTAGAAGAAAATAGGAGATTTTTAAACTTAAAAGAAATATTTCTGAGAAATAAATTAACAAACAAAAATAATCACAGTTTGGTTCAAATACAGTCATTATTACACATAAACATATTTATAAAATTAATTAAATCTAATTATGCAATGTACTGTATCTTATATATGCCATCCCAACATATGAGCTAAAAACAGTAACAGTTCTTTTCCTTAAATATATAAAAGGAATAAAGTATTTTTTAAAGTTCTTTAATACTTCATAACATAGTTCATAAAAATCAAACTATTTTTAGGATGATGATCATATATTTTAATTCTCACTATAAATTCTGAAAGGCAGAAGTAAGCACTAATATATTTGAATCAAATCAATTCAGACAGACAAATACCATTTAAGCAGATAGTTTTTCCAAATACTATTTTATTCAGTCAATATAAATTACACTTATTGGAAAGTTCAGGACTAATTAATCTTTTTATAAGTTCTTGAAAGAAAGCTGAATCTACTGAGATTACTATATTTTAAACTCAGGAATATGTTTGTTTGTGGCCTAAAAAAGTACTCCATTTTTACTTTACCTAACTATATGCTTCCTAGTTTAATAAATACAATTTTTCAACAATTCTAAAACATTACTTCACTGGAAACATTTATTTGAAATATATCATCAGATTTTTGGACTTTCTCTAGTTTATTTGACATTTTAAAAAGTATTCTTCCTATGTTAATTGTTCTAAGATGAATTTATTCAGATATATTAATTTTAAAAATCACTTCTAAAATGATAAATGTACTATGTTTTCTAAGTATTTTAATATATACTCAATCAAAACCATACCTTTAGGTATCTCCCTAAAAATCTCCATCTTTCTTTCTGTGCTTTACTGAATACCCTACAGCTTCCCAAAAGGGAAAATAAATAAAAGCCCAGGGCTTCCCTGGTGGCGCAACGGTTGAGGGTCTGCCTGCCAGTGCAGGGGACACGGGTTCGAGCCCTGGTCTGGGAGGATCTCACATGCCGCGGAGCGGCTGGGCCCGTGAGCCACAATTACTGAGCCTGTGCGTCTGGAGCCTGTGCTCCGCAGCAGGAGGGGCCGCGATAGTGAGAGGCCCGCGCACCGCGATGAAGAGTGGCCCCCACTTGCCACGACTGGAGAAAGCCCTCGCACAGAAACGAAGACCCAACACAGCCAAAAATAAATAAATAAATAAATAAAAATTAAAAAAAAAAAAAAAGCCCAAATAATGAATAGTTTTCCAAGGCACATCTTGTCTTAATTTGGAATACTTTTAAAGAAGGCAAGAACAATCAATTTCCACTGTATTTATCAAAACATTGGAACTTTGCAGTACATTTTTAAATTTTAAATGTATAAATGATTGCATAGGCTTCCTGTTCAAATTGGTAAACTTCCTTTTATTACTTGAATGGTCTGTTTTGACACAGTCTCAAATGACTTAATTTAAAGGCAGGTTTATGATCAATAACGGTTAAGATTACAGTGAGTGAAGGTTTACTGACTTCTTGCTTGTCACCCAGGGCTCTTGTAAGTGGTTTCTATCACACCTGTCTAGTAAGAATGTGCTTAACTCTTCTCTGCCAATGTCTAATTTTGCAAAAGAGATGGACACAAAACTGGGTGTGTATGAAATTTTGGTTAATTTTATTTTGTGTTCAGTAAGATGTGATTTCTTCCCTTTACAAGGTTATTTAGACAATGGGCAGTAAATTGGGGAAATCTCTCAGTTATACACACCAAAATCCATATTTAAACAAATACAGCAATATTTTATGTTCCTCATAAAACCAACCTGGGATGTCCTGAATTCTTAAACCCTTAAATTACAGTGAAATTGAAATTATAGTTTATAGTCCAGTAAAGCAGGAAAGTAAAACAAATAGAATCGATATTATCCCTAGATTTCCTCAAACCGCTCTCCTTGAAAATGCTTGGAACACAACTTGCGTCTTGAGAAAATGGACGCTATGGGTTACAGAGCCTCTTTTTAGCCAACTGAGCTGACGAATGGATACATGACATCATTTTCTATGGAAATAATAACCAAATTACTGAAGATAATTAAATGGACATCTTCACAAAGATATTATACTTCTAGGTACATGCTCATTTATTTATCTAGTGTATATATTAATATTTCCATAGGTAATGAAACAACTATGAGTGTGACATAATGATTATTTTTCATTTTCTTAAAGTAGGTTCATTCTCCACCTGTTGTTAATATTCAGGATTCTATTTTCTTAATAATCCCTCTCTCAAAAAATGGCAAAAAAAATCTGTACTGATATCAGCCAAATAATTAACATCGTGTGTAAAATTAAATTCTACATAAGTAAAATTAATTTTCTCTGTTTCTTTGTAATTTTTTTTAGTGTGGCTACTAGAAAATTTTAAATGACATATATTAGCTCATACGTGTAGTTCATATTATGCTTCTAATGGACACACTGCTCTGAAGCATTGCTTACAATACAGTAAGCGGCATTAGTAATGGTAACAATGCTGAATGGAAAATCATAGAGGAGCAACACAAAAATTACACACATGCGATAAAAATACCTGTCAGCCTTTTAAGTTTCTTGTAAATGACAAGATCTCCTGAGGTTCCTATTTCTTTTTCCCTGGAACCCAAGAGAGCCGCACTCATTACATCTGTCATGTGCAGTGACAGGTATAGTTACAGCTGCAAAAGAATCTTCTTTTATATCTCTATTTCCATGTTCTCAGAATGAAGAATATTTTGCCTTTCATCTGGAAATTCGCTATTATTGAGCCTCAGGCCAAAAGCTTAATTTTATCTAACTTTTTAAAAGTTATCATGGATGGCAAAGGTACACTTGTTTCCTTTACCAAATATTCTGAATAAAATTAATCTATTAAAATTGAAAATTAAAATATAAAACATTCAATATGGATAATAAAGTCTTCACAATAATAAGCATAATATTGATATCAGAGATGTGATTTACAATCAACTTGGAAATATCTCAATTACTCAAAATACAGAGAAAAAACATGCTGTGAATTTGCATTAGAAATCTTAAAGAGCTAATCAGGCACTCATATTTACTTAAGGTGAGGGAGAAAGATCACCCTTTGACATAATTCATTGTTTTTGTACTTCTGTCCATGACTTAGTAGTTGCTGTGAGAAGCCAGGCCTAGAAACTGGCTTCAGGGTGAGCACTTGTGGAAGTAATTCTGCCCCCCTACCTCTCTGAAGCATGTCTAAGTGAAGTCTAGAAATCCTACTTCTTTTCTTGCATAATGAGAAGCTCCTAATAAAAGGTATTGGCTTAAGAAACCCAAAGTATCTTTTTTCTTACCTTAATATGATAGCTACAAAGGTTGTTTAGAGTTCTACAAGTTATTCAATTCTTATTGGGATTACAGAATTTACCAGAGAGAATGGACAAAGGTTCAGAAATATCAGTAGTATTTATCTTATAGTGTTTGGGGTAGCACATTTAGGCAAAGAGGCAGATATTCATCAGAGGACTTAAGAATTACTATGGGTTATGAGATTAGCTACATGCACATTCCTATACAGGCATTCATATAACCTATCTTTTGAATGTTTATTATGTGCTTTCCCTGGGAAACATGAAGGCAAGAATCTAATAGTCATACTTTCTATCTCTAGAAGCATGGCAGCTAACATACATTAAGACATTCCCAAATAAAATTATTAAATGATGGATAAAATGAAGCCAAAAAAAAAAACCCTTTGTAAACCCATACCTTTGCCAACAAAATATAAATAAACCATAAGGACTAAAGCAAAGAGAAAATAACACAGCCCTGGGAGGTAAGAGAGCAGCAAGGCTGATATTCACCCTGAGGGTTTCTGTCCTTTCAATAAGAATGAACTCTATGTTCACAGTTTTTTTCCCCCATTTTATCATAATGACTGTAGAATATATTTAAAAAGCAAAATGTCATTCTTAAAATAGCACTTTTCAGTAGGAGCCTCAATATCAAAGTGTCCACCACTATAATAATCTGCCAGATGTAGAGTTTCTCTAAATAATTCTTTTGAGTTGACACAAACTTAAACATACCTTGCAGCATTAATATAGCAACTTTTCATTTCTGGTTCCATGAGGATAATATCTCAGCCTTCAGACATATAATTTGAAATCAGCTGAGTCTCAGATGATACGGGGTCCTTCGTGTCAATCAATCCTAGACAGATGATAATAGAAAAATATGTAAAAATGACATATGGACACTCTTGAATTCATAGGTGTGGGCAGGATTAAGGATGTAAGGGAGGTTATGGCATACAGAATCTAGTAACAACAAGAAGTTGTTCCCACCTGTAGCGCTAAGGTGGTAAATATGGAAATAATGCAGTGGTACACACAGAAAAGGGGCCACCGCATGGAACCCTAATCTTGGTGTGATGCTACCCCCAGACCCAAGGTCGTGGAGAAGGGAAGGAGCAGGAAGGATAGCCCTGACCTCTTCCACCTCCAGTCTTCCAATTTCTTGCTATAAACGCCATTAACTGAACCACCCTGCAGCCTGCCAATAAACTTCCTCAAGTTTTACGGCTCTTTTTATTAGCAGAAGGGTGAGTGAACTATGAAAATGCATGATGTATTTTGATCCTTTAATAATGCAAATGGAAATACTATGAACACTATTTATGTTATCAGGTTCAAAACAGACAAGATAATTTAAGACTAGAGACCACGTCTTCTCCTATTTAGTCAATTACAGACTCATCTGCTGGCATGCAGTCATCAAAAACAGAGGATCAAGGACAGAAACAAACTAGCGTTCTTCTTTGTAAATACTGTGCTACACTGAATGAAGTAATGACTCTGTTTTCTCTTATGTAAAATCCAAATCATAAAACTAGAAGGCCAAGATAACAAATGCCCTATGCCAAACAGAACAATGCATTTTTTAGTGTCTACGATTATTTATTAGATAAGGAGTTTGTGGTGTTCCATCAGTAAAAATTTATGCTGGAATGTATTAAAAATTTACAAGGCACAGCAGGTATAATGAGGTTATAAAAATGAGTAAAATGTGGTCCCTTTTCCCAAGGATTTTATTTGAGAGGGAATAATACACATTCAATAATGTAAGACACAATGTAAATGCTGAAAGAGACATACAGTCCTCCCTCAGTACCTGCAGGGGATTGGTTCCGGCACCCCTGTGGATACCAAAATCCTTGGATGCTCAGGTGTCCTATATAAAATGGCATAGTATTTGCATATAACCTATGCGTATCATTCCCTATACTTCAAATCATCTGTAGGTTACTTCTAATACCTAATACAAGGTAAATTCTATATAAAATATTGTAAATGCGATATAAGTGCTATGTAAACAGTTGCCAGTGCACATAAATTCAAGTTTTGCTTTATGAAACTCTCTGGAAATTTTTTGATCTGCCCTTGGTTGAACCTGTGGATGCGGAACCTGAGGATATGGAGGGCCGACTGTAATCACACTGTTGGTAGCAGCACACAGGAGGTAACTTAGTTTTGAATGGAAATATCCGGAGAGGCTTCTTCTTTGGTGCTAGTGGAAACTTCAAACCCTCACCTTGACTCCATCTCCTAAACACCCCAAAATCCCAAGTGAGTCTTTTTCCCTGCTCCCTTAAGTCATTTTCAAACCAGCTTGGAAAGCCTGCCTTGCTCTCCCCCAAATGCCTCATTGTATGAGTAACAGTACTTTTTATATCCTCTCAGTGCGTGAGTGACATCACCAGTCTGGACGTTTGAACCTAATTTTGGAATAGAACCAGTTTATTTCATCAGGGTGGCCTGATCACATAGGATAAATAAGAAATTTCAAACGTACTAGGCAATGGCAGATTCTTTTCTAAAGTGTTTGTGACAATCTGTAATCCAGTCAGCACATGACAAGAATGGTCATTTCCTTATATATTTTCCAGTGCTTGATACTTTGAAGCTTAATTTATGTGGCTAAACAATTGTATCTCGAGTTTTTTTTATTTCCATGATTATTAATGATGTTGAAACTTTTTGTAGGTTTCTTCACAGGATAGCACCAGTATTTTTTATTCTCTGAAATATCTGTTAATGTGTTTACTTTTTTCTTCTTTGAAACGAATTGTTATTGACTTGTAGTTTTTAATATGTAACAAATATCATCTCACAACACTTTTGGCACCCTTATGGTGTCATTTTCTCCTACTTAGCATTGTGTACTTTTAATCAATTTATAGAATCTTCTGATGAACAGAATTTCTAATGTTTGATGTGGTAATATATATTAATCACTTATTTGCATCCAGTTTATAAACTTGTTTAATATCTCCTATTATCTCTTCAAAAACTTTAACAATCAATATCTACATTTAAGTGTCTAATACACCATACACTGACATGTGCATGATGTGATGAGGTAAGAATTGATTCACTTTAGCTTTCTTTCCTCACAGATGACAAATTTTCCTAAAAACATTCATTTCATAGTCCATCCTTTCCCCACTCACATGCAATGCCATCTCTCCCATATAACAAGTGTCTCATGTATATGTGGAGTTATTTCTAGAGTTTAAATGGTATTCATTAGTAGATCTGTATATTTACTTTGTTTATAAATATGCTTAACTACTACACATTTTAAAAATAACTTTATATCTGCTCTATATCTGTAGAATTTCCACTACATCATTCTTGGTCTTAAAAGTGGGTTTTGTTGTTGTTGTTGTTGTTATTGAACCTTTGTTTTTCCTATAAAACATTAAAAGATATTTCTCCAGGTCTTAAAAAGATAAACCTTTAGCAATTAATTTAATTGCTAAAGTCAAGCTTAATAGAATTTAAATATTTAGAACATAGATTACATATACATTTTTTTGAATATCTATCTAAGTCTTGAGATATAAGTATGCATGCTATTATATCATCTTTTTCATAAAGACTGGTTTATATATTATATTACATCTTTTTGTACTATTACAAAGAGTATCTTAAAAATAGTTGACTTGTATATAACAATCCTAAGTACAGCTATATTGCTAAACTATTTCATTTCAAGAATGTTTGATAGATTGATCTCTCTATATAGAAAATCATGTCATCAGCTCTCAAACAATAAAATGTATTTTGGAATATTTTTAAAATATTCAGGGAATTCCCTGGCAGTCCAGTGTTTAGGACTTCGTGCTCTCACTGCCAGGGATCCGCGTTTGATCCCTGGTCTGGGAACTAAGATCCCACAGGCTACGGGACACAGCCAAAAATAAAAAATTCATCAGCCTTACATAATTGTGTATTATCATATGTAGTATTTGTGTTGTGTATTATCATATGTACTTGTTGAACATTATTATTGTTTTTAAGTGTCAATGTTCATTTGGATTTATCTACATATTTACTACTTTATTTGCTCTCCATTCTATTTCACTTCTGAAACTTTCCATCTAGGACAAGTTTCCTTTCTGCATTATATCCTTTAGAATTTCCTTCATTCATAAACCCTCTCTGCTTTGTCTAAAAATTATTTTATCTCACATTATTTATTGCATTTTTCAATGCTCATTGAAATTGGGTATAAAAGACGTTTTCATGACATACATTAAAGGTTCTCTTTTACCGTACCTGGCTTTTATTGTTTCTACTTTAAATTGTTAGTCTAATTGCCAGTCTTTGCAGGTAAAGTGTCCTTTTTTCTACTTGTTTTTAACATCTTATTTCCATCTTTTAAGTTTTCTAGGTTTATTATGATATACTTAGCTTTAAATTTACTTGTATGATTTTTTTGTGATGTGTTATACTTCCTTAGTCTGAGGATTGGTACCTATTACTAATTCAAAATATTTTCAGGTCTATCTCTTCAAATAATGGCTTTGCCTTATTCCCTATATTATTTTTTGTGGAACTGTGAATAAATAAATACCTTTTGCATTTTATTTTTACATGGTGTGCAAGAAATCAGCAAACGGCAGCCTGCTTTTGTGTGGCTCACTAGACAAGAAAGCTTTTTCAAAGGGGGAAGAAAGGAAGAGGAGGGTGAGGGGAGAAGGAGTGGGGGAGGAGGAAGAGGAGGGGAGAGAGGGAGGAGGAAGGGGAGAGAAAAAAGGGAAAAAAGAGGAAAGGAGGGAAGGAGGGAGGAAGGAAAGAGAAGTAAGAGGTAGAGGAGAAAAGGAGGAAAATAGACAATACCTAGCCCACAGATCCTGAAATATGTACCAATTGACTACAGAAAATGTTTGCCAACTTGTAATCTATACTGATCCAGGCATACCTTTGGAGGTATTGTGGTTCGGTTCCAGACCACCTCAATAAAGCAAATACCTAGTAAAGTGAGTCACACAATTTTTTTTGGTTTTCCAGTGTATGTAAGTTATGTTTACACTATACTGTAGTCTATTAAGTGTGCAATAGCACGTGTAAAAAACAATGAACTTACCTTAATTTAAAAATACTTTATTGCTACAAATTGCTAACAATCATGTGCACCTTCAGTTAGACATAACTTTTTGCTGGTGGAGGGCCTTGCCTCAATGTTGATGGCTGCTGACTGAACAGGGTGGTGGTTGCTGAAGGGTGGGCTGGCTTCCACAATTTCCTAAAATAAGATAACAATGAATTTGCCCCATTGATTGACTCTTCCTATCATGAACGATTTCTTCATAGCATGCAATGCTGTTTGAAAGCATTTTACCCACAATAGAACTTCTGTCAAAATTGGAGTCAATGCTCTTAACCATTGCTGCTGCTTTATCAACTAAGTCGATGGAATATTCTAAATCCTTTGTTGTCATTTCAACAATCTTCACAGCATCTCCACCAAAAGTAGATTCCATCTCAAGACACCCTTTCTTTGCTCATCCATAAGAAGCAACTCTTCATCTGATAGTTTTATCATAAGATTGCAGCAATTCGGTCACATCTTCAGGTCCCACTTCTAACTCTCTTGCTATTTCGACCACATCTGCAGTTACTTCCTCTTCTGAAGTCTTGGACCACTCAAAGTCATCCATGAGGGTTGAAATCAACTTCTTCCAATCTCCTGTTAATGTTAATACCTTGACCTCTACCCATGAATCACAAATGTTCTTAATGGCATCTAGAATGGTGAATCATTTCCAGAAGGTTTTTAATTGACTTTGCCCAGATCCCTCAGAGGAATCACTATCTATGACAGCTGTAGCCTTATGAAATGTATTCCTTAAGTAATAAGACTTGAAATTTGAAATGACTCCTCGATCCATGGGCTGCAGGATGGGTGCTGTGTCAGCAGGCATGACAACAGCATTCATCTCATCGTGTGCTGCCATCAGAGCTCTTGGGTGACCAGGCGCATTGTCAATGAGCAGTAATATTGTGAAGCGGAATCTTTTTTTCTGAGAAGTAGGTCTCACCAATGGACTTAAAATATTCAGTAAACCGTGCTGTAGACAGATGTGCTGTCACCCAGGTTTTGTGGTTCCTTTTCTGCAGCACAGGCTGAGTAGATTTAGAATAACTCTTAAGGGCCCCAGGATTTTCAGAATGGTAAATGAGTACTGGCTTCAACTGAAAGTCACCAGCTGCATTAGCCCCTAACAAGAGTCAGCCTGTCCACTGAAGCTTTGAAACCAGACACTGACTTCTCCTCTCTAGCTACAAAAGTTCTAGATGGCATCTTCTTCCAATAATAGAATGTTTCACCTATACTGAAAATCTGTTGTTTAGTCATCTTCATTAATTATCTTAGCTAGATCTTCTGGATAACTTGCTGCAGCTTCTGCACCACTTGCTGCTTCACCTGGCACTTCGATGTTATGAAGTTGCCTTCTTTCTTTCAACCTCATGAACCAAGCTCTGCTACCTTCAAACTTCAGCTTTCATAGAACTGAAGAGAGTTAGGGCCTTGCTCTCTATTAGGCTTTGGTTTAAGGGAATGTTGTTATTGACTTGATCTTCTACCCATACCACTAAAACTTCTTCTGTGTTAGCAATAATGCTGTTTTGCTGTCTTATTATCCATGTGTTCACTGGAGTAGTACTTTTAATGTCCTTGACTTTCCCTTTACATTCACAATTTGGCTGTTTGGCACAAAAAACCCTAGCTTTTGGCCTATTCTGGTTTTTGACATGCTTTCCTCACTAGGCTTAATCAATTCAAGCTTTTAATTTAAAGTGAAAGACATCCTTTCACTTGAACACATAGAGTTAGAGGCCACTGTAGGGTTATTAATTGGCCTAATTTCAATATTTTTGTGTCTCATGGAATACGGAAGCCCAAGGATAAGAAAAGAGACGGGAAATGGCTCATCGGTGGAAAAATCAGACCACACATTTATTGATAAACTTTGCCATTGTATGTGGACGTAGTTCGTGGCACCTCAAAACAAGTTCCCTGATCACAGATCACCATGCTATTTAATATAATAATAATGAAGACATTTGAAATATTGCAAGAACTACCGAAGTGTGATAGAGATAGGAAGTGAGCAACTGTTGTTAGAGAAAATGGCAACAACAGGGTTCCCTGATGCAGGGTTGCCACAGACTCTCAATTTGTGAAACATGCAACATCTTTGAAGCACAATAAAGCAAAGTGTAATATAATGCAGTATTCCTGTAATTTGTTGGGATTCGTTTTCTAGTCCATAAATTTTATTTTCCACACTATCTAATCAGCAGTTTGAAGTGTCATTGTATTTTCAATGTCAATGGAAAAATTTTCATTTCTAGAACATATATTTCAGGGGTTTTTTTCCAAATATAACTAGCTTTATTTATACTTTTATAATTTCTTCCTACTTTTTAATATTTAAAAAATATTTGATGCAGGTATTATTTTCTGAGTTTGTTTTTTCATAGTCATGGTGCCTTCTTTCCACAATTTTAATCTTTGAGGAAAGAGTAGAATTGCATTTCTCCACAGGAATATTCCCAACTTGGGAAAAATATGGCATTAAACCCTTTATTGAGGTTTAATGGGCCATACTAGTCATATGAATTTGCACCAAAAATTTCATGAGGACTAACGTATGGTTACAAATTCTCAGAGTAAATATATTCTCCTCCATCCAGTGCCAAATTCAAGATAGAAATCTCACTTATTGTTCCAAGTATTTTTTATTTACTCTTTTAATTTATTTTAGCTCTTTGTGGTACCAGCTTTGTGTGGTACCAGCTGTACATGGGCATATCCTAGGCTTTATATTCTGTCTTCCAAATTATTTGCAGCAATCAATCTTTTAAAGGCAAAAACTAAAATCTTCACAATAAGAAATATCTGATGGATGAAAGAAAAATATCTGCTAGATAAATCTGTCATCTGTAGTGAGCTAAAAGAACACTTCTCCAGGTATGGATATATTTGGATGTTTCTTAGATCCTTACTAGGTAGATATAATGATCCTCTTGCTTCCATATTTTAAAATCATGCCATTTCCTAATGCTTTAAATTGTCATGTGTATATTCCATTTGTAAAAGTTACTGCTTTAATTCCAAGTTCCTTTCTTGCTTGTCACTCTCATTTGGCCTTTTATGCCAAAGTTACTCAGAACAATAGTGTGCTAATTCCATGGCTGAGAGCCTTAGGAATGATCTCTGAATAGCCTATTCTTACTCATTTTACATGACCTTTCATCAGAACTTGGCATTGTTGACTACTTTTTTTCTGGCAACTAAGACACCCTTTTTTCTCTCTCTATTTTTTTTCCTTCTTAATTTCTCTTTTTCTTGGGTTTAGTACCTGTTATCAGCTACTTGATAAGTTTCTTATCAACTACTTAATCTAGTAAGTACTGGTGTGCTCCACTGATCTATCTTCTGCTTTTTGGTATATGTTCTTTTCACTCAAGAGATGCTTTCCACTCGCATGGTTCCACATTTTATTTTATTGCTAATGCCTTTTATAGCTGTCTATCGTCTAAGCACCAGGCACTCATATCCAACTGCTGACTAGATTTTTCACAGAGATCCTTCCCTCCATTTATGCATAATATCCTTTGAAAAATGTGCTCTTACCCTACCTAGATTTTAAACTCTGGATATCTGAGAAAATGTCATATGCTACTTTGGCCATCCCTTGGCTTCAAATACAATGCATTGAAAATGTAAATGTTCAATACTTTTTTTAAAAGCAGGAAATGCAGTATTAGAATTGGTTTTATTTGAATAAATGAAGAGATGATCTTAAGTGGTATCAATTAAATGCATACTGCAAAAGGAATAACCTTTTTAACAAATATTTTCACATTTTTACTTTGATTTATACCAGTAGAAAACAATAAAAGAATTCTACATAATTCTAGATAATTTAATATTTAATTTAAATATCTTCAGTATTTTGATTTTGCTTCCCTGTAAATACTGCTCTTCTCTTAGGGTCACAAAACAGAGTTAGGACAGCCAAATGGTTGCTTTTTTTTTTTTTTTTTTTTTTGCCCCTTGAGGAAAAACTTCGATATGCTTTTATTTATTTTTATAATTATCTAGGCTTCCTTCCCATCAATGCATATAATGTATAACTTTAAGTACTTCTCTTTTAGGTTTATTGGCATTTCCTCTTTTTCTATATCATCTCTAAGAAACTACCTGCCCAATCTTATTTACGTAGGCATATTTAGGTTGTAACTACACAACATCAAAAATATTGCTGGGGTTATAAACCATTCTGTAAAAGCGTGAGAGGTTGTGCTTAACCATCATACTGAGAATCCCTTCAGGTTTTTTTTTTTCTTTTTCTTTTGAATAAGAAGAAATGTTACAGGCGTAAAATAATTTCAAATAAAGGTAACTAAGATTCTAAGACTGACTTTATTATGAGACTATATGATGAAAAGGAAATATTAAATTTTTTCAGGCTAGAAAGAAACGCTTACTGGGGAATAAAAGAAATTTTTACAGTCACAAAGGATATACAGATCAGAAATAAACAAGACTACCATATGATTCTTGAAGAATATTACTTCAAGATTCTTAAAACTCCTTAAACCTGTAGATAGTTAGCATGGAAGTGAGATAATTATAAAATAAAAGATATATCATTCATTCATAAAAGAACATGTTTAACTCAATATAAGTTATAAAGATTTTAGGAATGTTCGGGTATATCTATACACTTTAGAAAACTATTATGTAAATAGAAACACTGTCACATAAACTCCTTAGCCTTATTGTTAAAAACAGAAAACTGTGATTTAATAGTATTGTATTTTACTTCACTTCGCCAAAATTTTTAAGGAACTATCACCATATTACATTTCAGATAGAAACAGCAGATAAAATAATTAATTCCCAGTTCTGACAGACAAGAGGTTAGTGGCTTAAGCTGTCACATTGTCTTCATGTAAATATTAAGGATGAAAAAACAAATAGCCCTCTCAGATTAAGTTTAACATATGTTCAATTCACTTACAAATGGGCTGTATGTTAACTGCATAAAGGAAATATATCCAAAATTATTTTTTACAAAAGAAAAAAAATTGGGGGTGGTGGTGTTGAAAACCTCCAGTAGGTATACTATCTTTCCTCACACTTGCATTTTAGCCATTATAGAGCTCCTTAGACCCTCCTCAACCTTCCCTTTCTGGACCATTGTAGGTAGCATAACAATACGAGAATATCTTTGTAAAGGACTACAAAGTGCTACTGCCTTACTTCCATTAACTCTTTCACAAGACTGTAAGATTAAAATACAAAATAATTTTATTCTCCCCTACCCTTAAAGAGATACATGTCTAATATTAAGTTACAGTGAGAAGAAATTGACGGGATTCAGAAAACCAAGATTCAAATATAGCCAAATCATGTCAACATGGATGTTTTGTTTTGGTTTTGGTATTAACCGTTCTTGAGCCTCCGCGTGTTTTGAGGAATGACCTAGATAATGCAAGAAAACTTTTAGGACAGAACTTGACTCATAATGTTTCTTGTTACTAGGAAATCGTAGACTGAAATAATATGTGGGCAGTCTTATGGGTAATTGAAAATCTGTATCTTTTACATGGTTTACTCAAGATTCAGTATTCTAAAAATTTCAAAATGCAATATGCTGACATATCCTTGTTGCTTTCTTTTTTAACATATATATTTCTACAATTAGTACACTGATATATACTTTTTAATAGAAAAAGTTTGAAAGTGAAAGTTTTTTTTACCTCCACCTCAATGTATTCACTGTGCATATTTGGGGATATAATTTTCCACAAAAGTGTGTGTGTAATATACATAATAATAATTATAATATAATAATACTGTGTAAGTTTTTTGGTAATTTTTGTAATTAGAGTATACAGAGAGCATGTCTTTCTAATATATGCTCAGTAATTTATTGCATAGAAGTAGCATAATTTATCCAATCCTCTACACATGATGATTTAATCTTTTCAAAAATTTTTATGAGAAGCAAGGCTTTACTGAACAATATGCACAAGTTAGTGTAATTATTCCCTTGCAGGAGAACTGCTGGTCTTTAACACATTTTGTAGTTTTGATTGCTATTCCTAAATGGTCTGTAGAGAGATTTTCATGGATTATACTCCCACGAATAATAAATGAGAATGCCTAATCTGGCCAGAATTGAATACTATACATCTTTTTATTTCTTTTCTAGATAAATTTCCAAAAATGGAAAATTACCAATACCAACTTCTGTTTAACTTTAATTTATTATATGCTACCAATTATATATCATGAGGTTGAGCTATATTTAACTATCTGTATTTCCTCTTTTACGAAAGAGAAAGGCTACTTTTCATAAGCAAAATTTCCTGGAAGTATTGAAGATTAAACCAATATATTCAACGAGTGTCACACAAGTTAAGGAAAACTTCTGTAGAAATTTGCATTGCATCACAGGATCCCAAGAGCACGTCCGAGGAGGGAATATTGAGTTTGGGAAGCAGGCGATATAGTACTTTCACTGACTTGTTTTTTTATGGTTGTTGTTAAGTGGGAGTCAATGTGAGGGGAAAAGCAGTACTGAGTAATGTATTCTGTATTAAGCCTTTATAAAGTACACTTTTACATCAGATGCTTGTATCTAGAGAATGAATAAAGTCAAGATTAAAAATGCCTTTCATGTTGATACATGAAGTACAGATTAAAGGAAAGTTGTCTGAATTTTCATATTAATGGTTGGGGGAAGAAGAAAACTTTAAAATTGCTACTTTTAAAAAGATCTTACATTTCACCTTTAAAGCATTCAGCCTTTACATCCTCATAATGGATGATGCGTTTTTGCCCAAGGGCATATGAATGTCACTCCCTCAGAAACCCATCAATGCCAGGTCTAAAATGGCCAGAGAAGTTGCTGCAGGCAGGGCAAGCTGAGGTTTCGATCCATCTCACCGAGGCTTTACAGTTCTGTGGGTTAAGGGACTTCCACCAACACCTGCATGTTTTGCAACGCCCTCACCCCAACGTGGCAGCTTGCAGCTGTCCAGCAACAACTCAGAGAAGGATGAAATATTTTCAAGTCAGTGCAGAATCATAAAAATCCCATATAACCATATCTGTAAACACAATACTATACAGTAATATATAGATGGAACAAAATTATTTATTTCCATTGTTAAACTGTAATAAGTAGACCAGTGTAATGGCAATTGCAGAACTCAGTGTTTTCCCAATTTAAGAATAGCATATATACTGATGCTTACATCTATGTGCTTTTTCAAAATATGCAAAAATCAAGTACTATTTCAGACTGAAGTCTTCTCTGAGACTGCCTCCTTTGATTTCAAAAAGGAAAGATGCAGAATGTACAAGGATGAGACAGTCATACTTAGGCCCTAGAATCTTTACAAAAAGAAAATTAACTGTTTCATGTCATGATGCAAGTGAGAAAATTCTCTTCAAATTCAAATAAACAACCTAACCTTACACCTAAAGCAATTAGAGAAAGAAGAACAAAAAACTCCAAAGTTAGCAGAATGAAAGAAATCATAAAGATCAGATCACAAATAAATGAAAAAGAAATGAAGGAAATGATAGCAAAGATCAATAAAACTAAAAGCTGATTCTTTAAGAAGATAAACAAAATTGAAAAACCATTAGCAAGACTCATCAAGAAAAAAAGGGAGAAGACCCAAATCAACAGAATTAGAAATGAAAAAGGAGAAATAACTACTGACACTGCAGAAATACAAAGCATCGAGAGATTATTACAAGCAACTATATGCCAATAAAATGGACAACCTGGAAGAAATGGACAAATTCTTAGAAATGCACAACCTTCCGAGACTGAACCAGGAAGAAACAGAAAATATAAACAGACCAATCACAAGCACTGATATTGAAACTGTGATTAAAAAACTTCCAACAAACAAAAGCCCAGGACCAGATGGCTTCACAGGCGAATTCTATCAAACATTTAGAGAAGAGCTAACACTATCCTTCTCAAACTCTTCCAAAATATAGCAGAGGGAGGAACACTGCCAAACTCATTCTATGAGGCCACCATCACCCTGGTACCACAACCAGACAAAAATGTCATTAAAAAAAGAAAACTACAGGCCAATATCACTGATGAACACAGATGCAAATATCTTCAACAAAACACTAGCAAACAGAATCCAACAGCACATTAAAAGGATCATACACCATGATCAAGTGGGGTTTATCCCAGGAATGCAAGGATTCTGCAATATACACAAATCAATCAATGCGATAAACCATATTAACAAATTGAAGGAGAAAAACCATATGATCATCTCAATAGATGCAGAAAAAGCTTTTGACAAAATTCAACACCCATTTATGATAAAAACTCTCCAGAAAGTAGGCATAGAGGGAACTTATCTCAACATAATAAAGGCCATATATGACAAACCCATAGCCAACATCGTTTTCAATGGTGAAAAACTGAAACCATTTCAACTAAAATTGGGAACAAGACAAGGTTGCCCACTCTCACCTCTGTTATTCAACATAGTTTTGGAAGGTTTAGCCACAGCAGTCAGAGAGGAAAAAGAAATAAAAGGAATCCAAATTGGAAAAGAAGAAGTAAAACTGTCACTGTTTGCAGTGACATGATACTATACATAAAGAAGCGTAAAGATGCTACCAGAAAACTACTAGAGCTAATCAATGAATTTGGTAAAGTAGTAGGATACAAAATTAATGCACAGAAACCTCTTGCATTCCTATACACTAATGATGAAAAATCGGAAAGAGAAATTAAGGAAACACTGCCATTTAACATTGCAAAAAAAAGAATAAGATACCTAGGAATAAACGTACCTAAGGAAACAAAAGACCTGTATGCAGAAAACTATAAGATGCTGATGAAAGAAATTAAAGATGATACAAATAGATGGAGAGATATACCATGTTCTCGGATTGGAAGAATCAATATTGTGAAAATGACTATACTACCCAAAGTAATCTAGAGATTCAATGGAATCCCTATCAAACTACCAATGGCATTTTTCATAGAACTAGAACAAAAAATTTCACAATTTGTATGGAAACACAAAAGACCCCGAATAGCCAAAGCAATCTTAAGAAAGAAAAATGGAGCTGGAGGAATCAGGCTCCCGGACTTCAGACTATACTACAAAATTACAGTAATCAAGACAGTATGGTACTGTCATAAAAACAGAAAGACAGATCAATGGAACAGGATAGAAACCCCAGAGATAAACCCACACACATATGGTCACCTTTTCTTTGGTAAAGGAGGCAAGAATATACAATGGAGAAAAGACAGCCTCTTCAATAAGTGGTGCTGGGAAAACTGGACAGCTACATGTAAAAGAATGAAATTAGAACACTCCCTAACACCATACACAAAAATACACGCTAAATGGATTAAAGACCTAAATGTAAGGCCAGACACTATAAAACTCTTAAAGGAAAACATAGGCAGAACACTCTGACATAAATCAGAGCAAGATCCTTTTGACCCACCTCCTAAAGAAAGGGAAATAAAAAACAAAAATAAACAAATGGGACCTAATGAAACTTAAAAGCTTTTGCACAGCAAAGGAAACCATAAACAAGACCAAAAGACAACCCTCAGAATGGGAGAAAATATTTGCATACGAAGCAACTGACAAAGGATTAATCTCCAAAATTTACAAGCACCTCATGTAGCTCAATATCAAAAAACCAAACAACTCAACCCAAAAATGGGCAGAAGACCTAAATAGACATTTCTCCAAAGAAGATATACAGATTGTCAACAAACACATGAAAGGACGCTCAACATCACCAATCATTAGAGAAATGCAAATCAAAACTACAATGAGGTATCACCTCACACTGGTCAGAATGGCCATCATCAAAAAATCTACAAACAACAAATGCTGGAGAGGGTGTGGAGAAAAGGGAACCCTCTTACACTGTTGGTGGGAATGTAAATTGATACAGCCACTATGGAGAACAGTATGGAGATCCCTTAAAAAACTAAAAATAGAACTACCATATGACCCAGCAATCCCACTACTGGGCAAATACCCTGAGAAAACCATAATTCAAAAAGAGACATGTACCACAATGTTCACTGCAGCTGTATTTACCATAGCCAGGACATGGAAGCAACCTAAGTGTCCACTGACCAATGAATGGAAAAAGAAGATGTGGCACATATATACAATGGAATATTACTCAGCCATAAAAAGAAACGAAATTGAGTTATTTGTGGTGAGTTAGATGGACCTAGAGACTGTCATACAGAGTGAAGTAAGTCAGAAAGAGAAAAACAAATACCATATGCTGACACATATATATGGAATATAAAAAAACCAAAAATGGTTCTGAAGAACCTAGGGGCAGGACAGGAAGAAAGGCACAGACGTAGAGAATGGACCTGAGGACACGGGGAGGGGGAAGGGTAGCTGGAACAAAGTGACAGAGTGGCATGGACATATATACACTACCAAATGTAAAATACATAGCTAGTGGGAAGCAGCCGCATAGCACAGGGAGATCAGCTCGGTACTTTGTGACCACCTAGGGGGGTGGGAGGGAGACAAAAGAGGGAGATGATATGGGGATATATGTATACATATAGCTGATTCACTTTGTTATACAGCAGAAACTAACACACCATTGTAAAGCAATTACACTCCAATAAAGATGTTAAAAAAAAAAATCAAAATGGCACCTAAAAACATTTGATCCCATTTTCTCAAATGATTGTGAACATTAAAGCTAGTTTCAACACCTATTCACCACTATTTTTTAAATTCTTTGATAGAAAACATATGAAAACAATTTTTGGAGCTATCTGCTAAATTGTCTTTAAAATATTTTCAATTTTCTAGTCATTATGCAAGAGCAGAAAGTACCTTTTGATCCTACACTAAAACTTCTGATTTATGAAATGTCTTACATGAATTAGCTCCCATATGTTCCAAGTGTTGAGAAATATAGCCTGAATTTTAACATCACCTACAGAACTTTCAGGACGGGAAAGTACATCTAGTCCTCTCCCTTTTTCCTGGGCCACATGCTCACCATTCCAGACAAATGAGAATCCACCCATGTCTAAAAGATCTCCAGGGAAGATTTTTTAATACACCCTGTAACATTTTCACTCTTGCTTTTAGTAGACTCTCCTTATTGCTAACTTTACTGCTTCTAATTAAACCTGCTTCTTTTGCTCTCCTCTCTATGGAGATGAAGAACAGCTGGTCAATATCTTCTGTGTAAAGGCATTTGAAATTCTAGAATACAGTAATTAAAATACTTCTTTGCCTTTGACTAACATTTTCTACAATTTATTTGAGACTTTAATATGTTTTTAAGGACTCCTACATGCTTTCAGAGTTCTGGAATAATTCTTTTTTGTAAAGCTCACATTTTCCTATATGAGATATTGCCTCAGCAGCTAAGAGTAATAAAGAGATTGCTGTATATAACTCTAAAATATCATCCTCTTGTTTGTTTAAACATTGCTATCAGAGGTATGAGCCATCCAAGTAGATGCTCATATTTAAATTTCTTTTTCACATCTGAAAACAAAGGGATGTGAAATAAATTACCAAAAAGTATTACTTCATATGTACACTGACTTCATTTGCAAAGTAGCTTTGTTTGGGGGTCTTATCTAATTAAGCCATGAGCCTGGAATATCTTGACATAGATTATTTCTTTCAACAACAATTATCAGTTATTAATAGAGCCTCAGAATCTACAAGCTTGGTTACAGCCACTATTTGTAAAAGTATTGATATTATTGGCACTAGTTTCTGACATAAACTGCAATTTTACCTTGGGTTTGTTTGGCTAAGTGCTCATAAGTCTAAAAATAAAGGAAAAAAACATGAAAATGGAAATATTTATACTAGGTACACTATACTATAGCATCTAGTTGGAAGGATGAACTGATTTTTTTATCCCTCAAACATAGTTGAGGGCTGTGCTCGGCAAACATTTTCTGTAAAAAACCAAATAATAAATATTTTAGGCTTTGTATACCATATGGTCTCTCTTGCAGCTACTCAACTCTGCCTTTGCAACAATAAAGCAGCCGCAGACAAAATATAAACAAATGCATGTGACTATGTTACAGTAAAGTTTTATTACAAACACATAAGAAATGCTGAATTTTGCCTGAAGACAATTTACCAACTCTTATTCTAAGACAAGGAGTGGCAAGACCTGCCTATGCCTGCCTGGCTTCCTCTTCCCACACTCTCCAAAATCTCTCCTCTGTTGGGACCCTGAGGGACTAATCTGCCCCAGGAAGAGAATGAAATTTCAAATCTACAAGATTCCACACCTCCTCCATGTGCTGTGCTAGTATCTTGGACACTGACACCGGGCATTTTCAGTGTAAAGCCAGGCTGATGTATATCATGACCTCACATCTCATTATTGGATCCCCTGGCTAAGTTTCCTGCTTGGAGACTTCTGATTTTTCATAGTTTAGAGCAAAATCTAAGCTTTCCCACCACAAATCTTCCAAGAGATTAGACCACTCATCCCAAATTCTACCTCCAGTGATTGGATATCTAAATATTCCTCATAAAATTTCATTTCTCAGTTGCTCTGGCCAAAAATACCAGACTGACGTTTTGCTCTTCTTCACTACAACCAATTAATCAGAAAACTATGTTAACTATACTTGAAAATACATGTGTTCTTCAGCATCACCATGCTACCTCATAGTTTAGACATCATTATCTCTTCTCTGGATTATTAATTAAATCTACTATATAATTCCAATCTGTTTTTAATAAAGCAATTAGATAAGTAAAGCATAAGTTTGATCACATCAAAATCCTCCCATGAGTTCCCATTTCACCGAAAGTAAAAACCAAGGCCCTTACAATGAAAACCATGATGCCCGTATACATGATCTGTGCTACATCCTCAAAGTGAGGCCTCTAACCCTCTACCATTCTCACCTGCTCTCTGGGGTCCAGCCACAGTGGCCTCCTTGCTATTTCTTGACCACACTAGGCACACGTCAACATCACATCATTTCCTAGACTTCATTATTCTGGAGGAAAAATTAAGCAGTGGCCTTACCTCCTTCTCTTTTTTGGTATAATTCTACATTCTAAAAGCCCCTGGCCCTGAGCCAAGATGGCGGAGTAGAAGGACGTGCTCTCACTCCCTCTTGCAAGAACACCGGAATCACAGCTAGCTGCTGGACAATCATTGACAGGAAGACACTGGAACTCACCAAAAAAGATACCCCACATCCAAAGACAAAGGAGAAGCCACAATGAGACGGTAGGAGGGGCGCAATCACAGGAAATTCAAATCCCATAACTGCTGGGTGGGTGACTCACAGACTGCAGAACACTTATACCCACTGGAGTGAAGGTTCTGAGCCCAACGTCAGGCTTACCAACCTGGGGGTCAAGCAATGGGAGGAGAAATTCCTAGAGAATCAGACTTTGAAGCCTAGTGGGAATTGACTGCAGGACTTTGACAGGACTGGGGGAAACAGAGACTCCACTCTTGGAGGGCACACACAAAGTAGTGTGCGCATCAGGACCCAGGGGAAGGAGCAGTGACCCCAGAGGAGACTGAACCAGACCTACCTGCTACTGTTGGAGGGTCTCCTGCAGAGGTGGGGGTGGGGGGCTGTGGCTCACCATGAGGACAAGGACACTGGCAGCAGAAGTTCTGGGAAGTACTCCTTGGTGTGAGCCCTCCCAGAGTCTGTCATTAGCCCCACCAAAGAGCCCAGGTAGGCTCCAGTGTCGGGTTACCTCAGGCCAAACAACTAACAGGGAGGGAACCAAGCCCCACCCATCAGCAAACAAGCAGATTAAAGTTTTACTGAGCTCTGCCCACCAGAGGAACAGTCAACTCTACCCACCACCAGTCCCTCCCATCAGAAACTTCCACAAGCCTCTTAGATAGCCTCATCCACCAGAGGGCACACAGCAGAAGCAAGAAGAACTACAATCCTGCAGCCAGTGGAACAAAAACCTCACTCACAGAAAGATAGACAAGATGAAAAGGCAGAGGGCTATGTACCAGATGAAGGAACAAGATAAAACCCCAGAAAAATAACTATATGAAGCAGAGATAGGCAACCTTCCAGAAAAAGAATTCAGAACAATGATAGTGAAGATGATCCAGGACCTCGGAAAAAGAATGGAGGCAAAGATCGAGAACATGCAAGAAATGTCTAACAAAGACGTAGAAGAATTAAAGAACAAACAAACAGAGATGAACAATACAATAACTGAAATGAAACTACACTAGAAGGCATTAATAGCAGAATAACTGAGGCAGAAGAACGGATAAGTGACCTGGAAGATAGAATGGTGGAATTCAGTGCTGCGGAACAGAATAAAGAAAAAAGAATGAAAATAAATGAAGATAGCCTAAGAGACCTCTGGGTCAATATTAAACGCAATAACATTCGCATTATAGGGATCCCAGAAGGAGAAAAGAGACAGAAAGGACCAGAGAAAATATTTGAAGAGATTATATTCGAAAACTTCCCTAACATGGGAAAGGAAATAGCCACCCAAGACCAGGAAGCAGAGAGAGTCCCATACAGGATAAACCCAAGGAGAAACACACCGAGACACATAGTAATCAAATTGGCAAAAATTAAAGACAAGGAAAAATTATTGACATCAGCAAGGGAAAACAACAAATAACATACAAGGGAACTCCCATAAGGTTAACAGCTTATTTCTCAGCAGAAACTCTACAAGCCAGAAGGGAGTGGCAAGATATACTTAAAGTGATGAAAGGGAAGAACCTACAACCAAGATTACTCTACCCGGCAAGGATCTCATTCAGATTCGATGGAGAAATCAAAAGCTTTACAGACAAGCAAAAGCTAAGAGAATTCAGCACCACCAAACCAACTCTACAACAAATGCTAAAAGAACTTCTCTAATTGGGAAACACAAAAGAAGAAAAGGAATTACAAAAAGAAACCCAAAATAATTAAGAAAATGGTCATAGGAACATAAATATAGAAAATTACCTTACAAATGAGTGGATTAAATGCTCCAACCAATAGACACAGGCTTGCTAAATGGATACAAAAACAAGACCCATATATATGCTGTCTTCAAGAGACCCACTTCAGACCTAGAGACACATACAGACTGAAAGTGAGGGGATGGAAAAAGATATTCCATGCAAATGGAAATCAAAAGAAAGCTGGAGTAGCTATACTCATATCAGATAAAATAGACTTTAAAATAAAGAATGTTACAAGAGACAAGGAAGGACACTACATAATGATCAAGGGATCAATCCAAGAAGATATAACAATTATAAATATATATGCACCCAACATAGGAGCACCTCAATACATAAGGCAACTGCTAACAGCTATAAAAGGGGAAATCGACAGTAACACAGTCATAGTGGGGGACTTCAACACCTTACTTACACCAATGGACATATTATCCAAAATGAAAATAAATAAGGAAACAGAAGCTTTAAATGACACAATAGACCAGATAGATTTAATTGATATTTATAGGACATTCCATCCAAAAACAGCAGATTACACGTTCTTCTCCAGTGCACACGGAACATTCTCCAGGATAGATCACATCTTGGGTCACAAATCAAGCCTCAGTAAATTTAAGAAAATTGAAATCACATCAAGCATCTTTTCTGACCACAACGCCATGAGATTAGAAATGAATTACAGGGAATAAAATGTAAAAAACACAAACACATGGAGGCTAAACAATATGTTACTAAATAACCAAGAGATCACTGAGGAAATCAAAGAGGAAATCAAAAATACCTAGGGACAAATGACAGTGAAAACACGACGATCCGCAACCTATGGGATGCAGCAAAAGCAGTTCTAAGAGGGAAGTTTATAGCTATACAAGCCTACCGCAAGAAACAAGAAAAATCTCAAATAAACAATCTAACGTTACACCTAAAGGAACTACAGAAAGAAGAACAAACAAAACCCAAGTAAGCAGAAGGAAAGAAATCATAAAGATCAGAGCAGAAATAAATGAAAGAAAAACAAACAAAACAATAGCAAAGATCAATAAAACTAAAGGCTGGTTCTTTGAGAAGATAAACAAAATTGATAAACCATTTGCCAGACTCATCAAGAAAAAGAGGGAGAGGACTCAAATCAATAAATTTAGAAATGAAAAAGAAGTTACAACAGATATGGCAGAAATACAAAGCATCCTGAGAGACTACTACAAGCAACTCTATGCCAATAAAATGGACAACCTGGAAGAAATGGACAAATTCTTAGAAACATATAACCTTGCAAGACTGAACCAGGAAGAAATAGAAAATATGAACAAACCAATCACAAGTAATGAAATTGAAACTGATTAAAAGTCTTCCAACAAACAAAAGTCCAGGACCAGATGGCTTCACAGGTGAATTCTATCAAACATTTAGAGAAGAGCTAACACCCATCCTTCTCAAACTCTTCCAAAAAATTGCTGAGGAAGGAACACTCCCAAACTCATTCTATGAGGCCACCATCACCCTGATACCAAAACCAGACAAAGATGGTACAAAAAAAGAAAATTACAGACCAGTATCACTGATGAATATAGATGCAAAAATACCCAACAAAATACTAGCAAACAGAATCCAACAACACATTAAAAGGATCATACACCATGATCAAGTGGGATTTATCCCAGGGATGCAGGGATTCTTCACTATATGCAAATCAATCAATGTGATACACCATATTAACAAATTGAAGAATAAAAACCATATGATCATCTCAATAGATGCAGAAAAAGGTTTTGACAAAATTCAACACCCATTTATGATAAAAACTCTCCAGAAAGTGGGCATAGAGGGAAGCTACCTCAACATAATAAAGGCCATATACGACAAACCCAGAGCAAACGTTATTCTCAATGATGAAAAACTGAAAGCATTTCCTCTAAGATCAGGAACGAGACAAGGATGTCCACTCTCACCACCATTATTCAACATAGTTCTGGAAGTCCTAGCTATGGCAATTAGAGAAGAAAAAGAAATAAAAGGAATACAAATTGGAAAAGAAGAAGTAAAAGTGTCACTGTTTGCAGATGACATGATACTATACATAGAGAATCCTAAAGATGCCACCAGAAAACTACTAGAGCTAATCAATGAATTTGGTAAAGTTGCAAGGTACAAAATTAATGCACAGAAACCTCTTGCATTCCTATACACTAATGATGAAAAATCTGAAAGAGAAATGAAGGAAACACTCCCATTTACCATTGCAACAAAAAGAATAAAATACCTAGGGACAAACCTACCTAGGGAGACAAAAGACCTGTATGCAGAAAACTACAGACACTGATGAAAGAAATTAAGGATGATACTAACAGATGGAGAGATATACCATATTCTTGAATTGGAAGAATCAATATTGTGAAAACGACTACACTACTCAAAGCAATCTACAGATTCAATGCAATCCCTATCAAATTACCAATGGCATTTTTTACAGAACTAAAACAAATCATCTGAAAATTTGTATGGAGACACAAAAGATCCCGAATTGCCAAAGCAGTCTTGAGGGAAAGAAACGGAGCTGGAGGAATCAGATTCCCTGACTTCAGACTATACTACAAAGCTACAGTAATCAAGACAATATGGTACTGGCACAAAAACAGAAACATAGATCAATGGAACAAGGTAGAAAGCCCAGAGATAAACCCACACACCTATGGTCAACTAATCTACAACAAAGGAGGCAAGGATATACAATGGAGAAAAGACAGTCTCTTCAATAAGTGGTGCTGGGAAAACTGGACAGCTACATGTAAAAGAATTAAATTAGAACACTCGCTAACACCATACACAAAAATAAACTCAAAATGGATTCGAGACCTAAATGTAAGACCAGACACTATAAAACTCTTAGTGGAAAACATAGGAAGAACACTCTTTGACCTAAATCACAGCAACATCTTTTTTGATCCACCTCCTAGAGTAATGGAAATAAAAACACAAATAAACAAATGGGACCTAATGAAACTTAGAAGCTTTTGCACAGCAAAGGAAACCATAAACAAGACGAAAAGACAGCCCTCAGAATGGGAGAAAATAGTTGCAAATGAATTAACGGACAAAGGATTAATCTCCAAAATATATAAACAGCTCAAACAGCTCAATATTACAAAAACAAACAACCCAATCCAAAAATGGGCAGAAGACCTAAATAGACACTTCTCCAAAGAAGACATACAGATGGCCAAGAAGCATGTGAAAAGCTGCTCAACGTCACTAATTATTAGAGAAATGCAAATCAAAACTACAATGAGGTATCACCTCACACCAGTTAGAATGGGCATCATCAGAAAATCTACAAACAACAAATGCTGGAGAGGGTATGGAGAAAACGGAACCCTCTTGCACTGTTGGTGGGAATGTCAACTGATACAGCCACTATGGAGAACAGCATGGAGGTTCCTTAAAAAACGAAAAATAGAATTACCATATGACCCAGCAATCCCACTCCTGGGCATATACCCTGAGAAAACCATAATTCAAAAATACACATGCACCCCAACGTTCATTGCAGCACTATTTACAATAGCCAGGTCTTCGAAGCAACCTAAATGCCCATCGACAGACAAATGGATAAAGAAGATGTGGTACATATTTACAATGGAATATTACTTAGCCATAAAAAGGAACGAAATTGGGTCATTTGTAGAGACATGGATGGATCTAGAGACTGTCATACAGTGTGAAGTAAGTCAGAAAGAGAAAAATAAATATCGTATATTAACGCATGTATGTGGAACCTAGAAAAATGTTACAGATGAGCCGGTTTGCAGGGCAGAAGTTGAGATGCAGATGTAGAGAACAAACGTCTGGACACCAAGGGGGGGAAGCGGCAGGGGGTGGGGGTGGGATGAATTGGGCGATTGGGATTGACATGTATACACTGATGTGTATAAAATGGATGACTAATAAGAACCTGCTGTATAAAAAAATTAATTAAATAAAATTTAAATAAGTAAAAAATAAAAAAATGAAAGTCCTGGCTCGGCCTGTTACTTATTACTACAACCACGCCTACTGCAACTAATAACTCCATCTCTCAAATACTTCTTAGCTGGCTTTATATTTTCTTTTTTCACATATCAATTATCAACTTCTACCACCCTATACATTTTATATAAATTCTTATATGTTGCAGATATTGTTCTTAACTTTCTCTAGCTACTAAACTGCAAACTCCTGAGAGCATGAATTTTTATCTTCTCTATTCAGTGCTTTTTCCAAGCATCAAATATAGTGCTGGACCAAGCAGTAGATGAACCTCAGAAACATTATAGTAAGTAAAAGAAGCTAGACACAAAAGGTCACACACTGCATGATTACATTTATATGAAATATCCAACAGGTAAATCAGTAGGGACAGAAAGCATATTGGTGGTTGCCAGGAGCTGGGGTGGCGGTAGAGGAGGCAATAGAGAGAAATCGCCTAAAGGTGTGGGTTTTTTCTGTGGGTTGATGCAAGTGCTTTGGAATTAAACAGTGGTAGTGGCTGCACACCATGGTAAATGTATTGAATGGCAATGGATGGTTTACTGTAAAATGGTTAATACTATGTTATATGAATTTCACCTCAATTTAAAAAACTAAAACAAAAATGTCTATAGATTGCCTTCCCCTGTAGAGATACGTATTAATATGAGTTCACATACTTCAGGAAGAGACTTGATGCAATTTGAAGCTGGGGACCGCTAGAGAGATGGTATTTGCAGCAATCACACAGTGTTGGATAGTGGAAAGGACTCACAGGGCTCCAAATCATCTCCAAATGACACTGCTCTCAGTTTACTGCATATGCTTTGCCTTGATCATTGCCCTCCATCTACAAAACATAACCTATAAGCATTAGGTCACATGATATTATAACAAGTTGGGAAAGCAGGAGATACTTATAACTATTATATGTGGATATCTTTCTTAAAAGATCATTAGTTTAGAAGTTACACGTTTCCATATCTCTGTTGTTGACAAAGTCCTTTGCGTGTATTTAGGAGGCAGCAGTTCTCATTATTACCTAAGAATGTGCCCTCTGTAATAGATAAATCTGTCAAATGGAAACCAAAAGACAGTTAAAACCTTAGAATTATTGCAAATGTTCATGCAGCTGCATCAAGATACATCACAGACATAGATTACTCTAAATTGAATACTCCTTAAATCTGCCCAGACCCATCTGGACCTTCAGCTACAAACAATGGAGGATGACTTCTGCAGGCTTTGCCCTACTGACATCTCCTAATGTAGTGATTGCCATTGTCCATTTCCCAAAATGCTGTGAGGATTACCAATTTTTATCCCACCCAGTGAGAAGATTTTCTTTTCCTTCTTCAATCAATGTACAGCCGCGTTACAATACATTGCAATACAGTTGCCTTCTAGTTAGAATTTTAGCCCTCTACCCTTGAGCTACCTACTATCTGTAAACCATATCACTTGTTTACTATCTTCTGGTAAAAACAGAAAATTATTCATTTAGCTGTGAATCAATTAAGTTACCAGAGGGGTCTAACGTAAGGCCTGAAGTCATAAGAGCGTCCTATTTAATTATGATGGGTACCCCCAGTGATGCCCTTATACGTATTACTGAATAAACCCCTTCTATTTAGAGAATGCATCCCCCTCACTTTTAGAATGTTGCTCTTACATAACCCAAGACATGATCCGTTTTTCAGGTCTTAAAATATTTTGAATTCCATCTGCAACAGAAACAATTTCAACTGAAGTTCAATAATAGACTAGCAATTGCCTCTCAAAGGGACTGTATCCTGAGGCCAGCTCAGGGAGTTGTCTAATCCAAAATCCTCAGTCACCACTGGCTGGCAATCACGGGCTTTTGCCAAAGGCTCCTGTCTGTGTGTAAATTGCTGACACTTTCAATGTCATTTGGAGTAGTGTGAACCCGAAGGAATCAACTGGGTAATAGCTCTTTGAAGCTCCAAGAGAGCATGCAGTTGTGTAGAGCACCATATACGCCTACTACTAGTTTTTCATCATATTTGTGAATAGGGGCTATTAAAGTTTCCAGATGCGACAGGTGACATCTCCACAAATCAAACAACTCATTCAAATCTTATGCCTCTTGTTTTGATTTCAGAACTGGCTGAGGTAGTAACCTACTTTTGATTGTTTGAAGAGTATCTCTAATGCTCTGGCCTATGTTATTCCTCGTAATTTTAACATTTATTTTGCGACCTGTATCTTAGCTCAATATCCACTCCCTTGTGGTTGTACCTTTAACTACTATTCAAAATTCAGTTTTAGCTTAATATTCAGGTTGCAATATCAGCAGTATAGAATAAATACAACAAATAACTTTATTTTTCAATTGAACCAAATCTAAGTCTCATCTCACCAGGCTGTGGACATAAGCAGGTAAACTTAAATATCCCTGAGAAAGTGCGGTAAACAAGTATTGGAGTCCATCACATATGAATTCAAACTGGTTTTGATTTTCTTGCAAGACAGAAATTAAGAAGAAAGTGTTAGTCCAATCAATCACAGAATACCAATGTCCCTTAACTTATTGCCCAACTTGAATTGTTAATACCATATTGAACACATCTGATACATCTGGAGGTACAAATGTATTTAATCCTCTGTAGGCTCTAACTAAACCTCAAGATCCATATGATTTCTCACAGCCCATATTTTCTTACAGGCCACCAAAAAAGGGATTTGTGGATATTAATATCATTTCATTTAACATGATTTTAAATTTAAGGCAAAAGTTCTTGATGACCTCTAGGTATTTTACATTGTTTTAAAATAAACAAAGAAATATTTTAGTGTAATTCTAAAGATTCCACCAAGAATGCCCAATTAAAATGTGACAAACAGCAGACTTTCATGCAAACCCATTCCTATCATACCACATTCAGACATGGCATTTATTGTAGTAATACATTCATGCATGGGTTATATAAAAACCCATTATAATTTCATTCAACTCCTACTCTGAGCCATATTTTTACTTTTATGTCTTCTAGTTACATCACCATACCCTCCTAACTTAATTATGCTGTCTTTACCTTTCAGTCAACAGGTTTGTGTATGGTACTACATTGTGTACCAGTGTCCAATAATCCCAATAAAATTCCTTCACCACACTAAGGGCATTTTACCCATTAGCACTAACAGTCTCAAGTTCCTTTCTTAGAGTCTCTTACTCAGAATCATAATTCACCTTCTACTTCATGTGATATTAACTGGTACTTACAGAGGATCTATAGATTCCTCTCCTGCATTTTCAAAGATTTCTTTAAATAGACTAGATGCCTTATAAATAATAGAAATGTATTCTCACAGTTATGAGGGCTGGAAGTCTGAGATCAAGGTACTACCATGGTCAGATTTTGGTGAGGACCCTCTTTCAGGTTGCAGACTGCAGACTTCTTATTATATTCTCACATGGCATAAAGAAAGCAAGAGAGCTCTCTAATGACCCTTTTATAAGGGCACAAATCCCATTCTTGAGAGCCCTAACCTCATGAACTAATTACTTACCAAAGGCCCCCCTTCTTAATACCATATTTTAGGGGTTAGGATTTAAATATGAATTTGGGCACAAATATTCAGGCCATTGCTTTTGGCCCCTGGAGCCACAAAATTCATGTCCTTCTCATATGCAAAACACATTGATTCCACCTCAACAGCCCCAAAAGTCTTAACTCATTCCAGCATCAACTCCAAAGCCGGAAGTCCAAAACAAACTCTCATCTAAATATCATCTAAATCAGATAAAGGTGGACTCAAGGTACAGTTCATCCTGAGGCAAAATTCCTCTCCAACTGTGAAGCTGTGAAACCAAACAAGTTGTGTGTTTCCAAAATACAATGGTGGGACAGGCAGAGGATGGGCATTTCCATCCAAAAGGGGAAAACAGACAAGAAGAAAGGGATAATGACTCTCAAGTAAGTCCAAAGCCTAACAGGGTACACAGTAAGCCTCAAGCCCGGAGACCAATCCTCTTCAGCTCAACACTCCGCCCTCCAAACCACAGGGACACCATCTCCCCTCCATGGCTCTCCCAGACTTAGGTTGTGATCCTGGTGGCCCTGCTCCTCGGCTCCACTGGGCACAGCCCGTGCTCCAGCCCTCTGGGGGGGCTCCACACCTGAGGCACTGGGAGGAAGCATCCTGGCCTGCCCGCACTAGTGAGGTAGCCTCACCCTTTGAAACTGCTCCACCCCCTGGCCTTTGCCCACTGGGCCTGTGGTGGGAGTGGCAGCCCTGACAGCTCTGAATAGCCTTCTGTGTGGTCCTTATTCCCAAGCTTTGTGTGTTAAAGAATAGCTCTTGGCTTCTGCTGAGATAGCCTTTAAGTCTGTGATTCATAAACATACCCATCTCTTTATCAAAAACTCATTGAACACATCCTTAATGTTTTCTACCAAACACACTTTCTCATTTTTTGCAATACGAGAAGGCTAAGAATTTTCCAAATCTTTCAGTTCCAGTTTCTTTTTCCTTAATAATTCTGTCTTCAAGTCATTTCTCTCTTCTCACATCTTTTTATAAACATTCAGGAGAAACAAGGCGCTCTTTCAACACTTTGCTTAGAAATCTTCTCAGCTAAATATCCAACTTCATCATTCACAAGTTCAATCTTCTACTGAACACTACAACATGCGCTCAATTCAACCAGGTTCTTTACTACTTTATAACAAGGATCACCTTTTCTCCATCGTCCAATAACATGTTCCTCATTTCCTTCTGGAATCTCACCAGAATGGCCTTATTGTCCATATTTCCACCAACATTCTGTTCATGATTACTTAGATATTCTCTAAGAAAATGTAAGCTTTCTCTACAGCCCTCTTCTTTCCTTTCCTTTCTGAGCCCTCACCAGAATTCCCTTAAAAATTCAGAGCAGGGACTTACCTGGTGGCTCAGTGGATAAGAATCCGCCTGCCAATGCAGGGGACACGGGTTTGAGCCCTGGTCCGGGAATATCCCACATGCCGCAGAGCAGCTAAGCCTGTACGCCACAACTACTGAGCCTGCGTTCTAGAGCCCGCGAGCCACAACTACTGAGCCCGTGAGCCACAACTACTGAAGCCCGCGCACCTAGAGCCTGTGCTCCACAACAAGAGAAGCCAGCAAAGTGAGAAGCCTGTGCACTGCAACGAAGAGTAGCCCCCGCTCGGCTCGCCTCAACTAGAGAAAGCCCGCGCGCAGCAACAAAGACCCAACGCAGACAAAAATTTTTTTAAATAAAAATTTAAAAATATAAATAAATAAATAAGTAAGTAAATAAATAAATAAATAAATAAAATTCAGAGCAATCTAGGCCTTTAATAACATGCACCTCAAAATTCTTTCGCCCTCTACCCATTACCCACTTCTAATGCCTCTTACATATTTTTAGGTATTTGTTACAGCAGCACCCCTACTTTTTGCCATCTTAGTCATTTCAGGCTGCTATAACAAAGTACCATAAATTGGGTGGGTTATAAACTATAGAAATTGATTTCCCATAGTTCTGGAGGCTGGAAATCTGACAGCAGGGTGCCAGCATGGTTGGGTTGTAGTGAAAGCCCTCTTCCAGGCTGCAGACATCTGATTTCTCATTGTATCCTCACATGGTGGAAAAAGGGTGAGAGAAAGTGCTCTGGGGTCCCTTTTATAAGGCCCTACTCCCATTCTTGAAGGCTCCACCTTCATGAACCAATTATCTCCCAAAGTCTTCACCTCCCTATGCCATCATAGATTTCAAAGTATGAACTTTGGGGAAGCAAACATTCAGTTCACTGTAGTCACCAATATATAAATACTTTTGCATAAATGTATAAAATACATTTCAGCAGTGGCTCACCAGGTAGGTGTTAATGTCAGTCCACAAAATGACTTAACTCTTTGACTCATTATCCCTGTCTTTTGACTATCACTTGATCCTTTCCTTTATGAATTGCATGGTCTCTACTGTGTTATCAGGCAGATGGGGTTGTTTTCCCATTGAAGGAAATACCCACTCAATTCACTTTTAGCATCACTTCCTTCCTTTTTATAGACATCATCATCTGCCATAGCTTGGCAGACCTGGTAGCCTCTAATTCCTTATCAGATATTTTCATTTTCGCCAAAGTGGCCACAAACAACTAAGATACCAAAGATAGCCAGTCTCCAAGGTGGCCCTTAGTAATCTCTACATCTAGTATCCACACCCTTTCACGTGATACCAGGACTGGTCTCTGCAACTAACAACAAATGGCAAATAAATATAATGGTATGTTGCTTCAGAGATTAAGGTATAAGAAACTGAGGTTTCCATCCCGGGAGTTCGCTCCTTAGCTCATTAACTCTATTTTTTGATTTGCTAGGAGGAAATCAATCTGTCACTTTGTGAGAATACGTATGGAGATGTTCACATAGCAAGGAACTTAAGCCTTAGACCAACGTCCATTAAGAAACTAAAGCTTACTTAACCATATGAGTAAACCTGGAAGAAGACTCTCTAACTTAAATTGAGCCTTGAGATGAATGCATCCCAGACTAACAGCCAGACTGAAATATTTTGAGAGATCCTGAGACAGAATTATGCAGCTGAGCTGCTCTCAGATTCCTGACCCTGAAAAACTGTATGGTAATTAATGTTAATTATTTAATCTGCTAAATTTTAGGTGACTTGTTATGAAGCAAGAGATAACTTGTTAATCTAGTATCAAGCGCTTGGTTGACTTCCAATCTATCTGAAATTTAAAAAATCTATTTAAAAATGAAAATGAAATTGCAACTTATGAAAATTTGTGAGATGCACTGAACATTACTTAGAGGGAATTTTATGGCACTGAATGCATATATTAAACAAGAAGAAAGACCTAAAATCAGTACTATAAATTTCCAACTTAGGAAACTAGAATAAGAAGAGAAAGTTAAATATAAATAAACAGATTAAAAGAAATAATAAAAACTAGAGCAGAAATCAATGTAATTGAAAATAGAACATCAATAAAGAAAATCAATGAAACCATAGCTGGTTCTTTGAAAAGATGAATAAAATTGCTAAATATGTAGCCTGGCTAGCCAAGAAAAAAAGATAGAAGACACAAATTATTAATATAAGAAATGAAAGAGGAGTCATCACTACTGATCCCATGGACATTAAGTGGATAATAAAGAAATGTTATGAACAACTCTATGTCTACATATTGGATAACTTAGAAGAAATTTTAAAATTCCTTGAGAGAAATAATCTACCAAAACTCACATAAGAAAAATATATAATCTGAATATATCTATATCTATTAAAGAAATTGAATCAATAGTTCATAACTTTCCACAACAGAAAGCACTACACCAAAATGTTCACTACACCAAGAATGTTTCACTGGTGAATTCTACCAAGTATTTAAGGAAGTAAAAACACCAATTCTCTACAATCTCTTCCAGAATGGATAAGCAGAGGAAGTATTTCCTAACTCATTCTATGAGGCTGGCATTACCCTAAAACCAAATATATTAGAAGAAATTAAAAATACACACATTGATATATCCTATGAACATAAATGCAAAAGTCCTCAACAAAAAATTAGCAAATCAAATTCAAGAACATGTAAAAATAATTGTCTACCATGACTACATGGAATTTATTCCACATATGCAAGTCTGGTTCAACTTTTGAAAATCCATTAATATAATCCATCACATCAACTGGCCAAAGGAAACAAAAAAATCATATGATCATATCCATAGATACAGGTAAAGCATTTGAGAAAACCCGATATCAATTCACAATAAAAAATTTCAACAAAGAGCAATACTTCCTCAATTTGATAAAGAACATCTACCAAAAAACCCTACAGCTAACATCACACTTAGGTGGTGAGAAATTAGATGTTTTCCTGCTAAGATCAGGAACAAGGCAAGATGTCCACTCTTACCAATCTTATTTAACATAGTACTACAAGTCCTTCTTAATGCAATAAGGCAAGAAAATAAAATAAACAGTATACAGATTGGAAAGGAAGAAATAAAACTCTCTTTTTTACAGATGACATGATTTACCTATGTAGAAAATACCAAAGAGTCAACAAAAAACTCATAGAACTAACAAGTATACATGGCACATTTGCAGGATACAAGATTAATATACACAAAGCATTGTTTTCCTATACACCAGCAAAAAAAAATTGGTACTTGAAATTTAAAACACAACACCATTTACATTAGCATCAAAAACAGAGAAATACTTAGGTATAAATTCAACAAAGTATGTACAATATCAACATGAGAAAAACTACAAAACTCTGATAAAAGAAATTTTTAAGAAGATCTAAATAAATGGAGAGATAGTCCATATTCATGGATAGGAATATTCCATATTGTTAAGGTGCCATTTTTCCCAAACTGATGTATGGATTCAGTGTGATCCCAGTCAAAATCCCAGCAAGTTACTTTCTGGATATCAATAAACTAACTGTGAAGTTTATGCAACAATGCAAAACCCAGAATAGCCAACACAATATTTAAAAGAAGAACAAAGTTGAGGTCTGACACTATCTGAATTTAAGATTTACTATAAAGTTACATTAATCAAGACAGGGTAATACTGCCAAAAAAAATTAGAGAATAGAATAGAGAACCCAGAAAGAGACTAACAAACACAATGGAACAGAACAGAGTGCCCAGAAATACTCATGAATATAATCATCTGACTTTCAATAGAGGTGATATATTTTTGACATATCTGATAAATGATTTGTACCCAAAATACACAAATAATAAGAAAATAAACAACCCAATTAAAAAATGACCAAAGTTCTTACCAAATATCTCACCAAAGAAGATACACTTATGGCGAATAAGCATATGTAAAGGTTCTCAACATCATATGTCACTAAGAATTTAAAGATAAAACAGCAATGTGAAAACAACACACACCTATTGGAATGTCTAAACTCCAAACACTGATGAGGATCTGAAGCAAAAGAATCTCTCAATCATTGCTGGTGGCAATGTAAAATGTATTTGTTATATGCTAGGAATATAGATCACTGAACAGATTAGAGACACCAGAAACAGACTCACAAAGTCAACTGACTTTTGACAAAGGTGGAAACACAACTCAGTGGAGAAAGAATATTAATTTCAAGAAATAGTGCTAGAAAAATTGGATATTCATATGCAAAAAAAGTAGACTTTCTACATATTTCTACAACATATACAAAATTTAACTCAAGATAGGCAAAACACCTGAATATATGACTGAAAACTATGAAACTTTTATGATAAAATAGAAAGTATTTGAGACATGGGGTTCAGCAAAAATTACTTAGATATTATACCAAAGGCATGATCGATCCTTAGAAGGACCGAGAAAAAAATATATAGATGACGTAAGTGTTGATATCAACAAGCAGGGGAGCTTAAATAACTATAATTAACATTTTAACAGCTCCAGTGGAAAACGGGAAGAACATGCATTATGTTTTTCAAAACAAAACAAAATAGATTACATTTATTTTGTGCTTCCTCTGTGCCAAGCTATGGTAAATTTCTATCTAGATAAAGTTTCTGCAATTATGGCATAGTTTTGCAAGGTGAACACTGATATCTTAGTGAATGCATCATGATTAATTGAAGAAAAAGACTTGTCTGATAACTTTTATGAAAATATAACTTAAGTGGTTAGCATTAGTGTTTAACACTGAACACAATATATATTTAATTACATGTGAAGGCTATAATAAACGTGAAAATAACCATATGCATTTTATCATCAATTTTAACCTATTACCACTCATTGTTTAACTAAAGACTTTATGGGAACCTCCATTTAAAAGGACATACCTTTTTGGACTCATCAACTTAATATAAAAAATTTATTATATGTATCACTGGTTCTAAAGCCTCTAGACTCAGGACAAAATTGCATCAAGAGCTCTTGCTAGGGATTGATACTGATCTTTATTCATTACTCTAGAAAAGTCTGAAAATATGAACTAATCAGAAAGGAGATATTTATTGTCCATGACAGTCAGAAGTTTTAAATACTGCTTCTATGCCTACAAATGGAAAAAAAAAAAAAAAGGAAAGATATTTAAAGAAGAAAGTGAATATTCTTGAACATGAATAGTAAGAATTAGTTATTGTTTTCTTGTTGTCTAATTTCCCTCTACTATCAACCTATCCCATTTTAAAGGAAATTTCCTAATAAACCCTTGACTGTCTTCCCTGTGGTACATGGTAAAGGGTCACTCATAATTGAAAATACCATGGTCTACATAAGAGATCTTTCTGTGAAAATAAAGACATGCATGAAGTCCTTACAAAAGATTAACTGGCCATGCAATTATTTCCACTCAGTTAAAATATCTATAGGTTCAAATTCCCCAACGTACAACAACAGAGATTGTTCTTTCTCTTCTTGGTTCCAAAGCACTTTTTGTATATCTAATATTATATTTTCCCTTCAGTTTTTAATAACTTAAAATGTGATTTTCCCCAGATAATATTTGGTGGTAGACTTCTTAAGGGCAGAAAATATTCCTCATTCATCATGATACCTTCCAGGTCCAACATATTTTTTCTTATAAATATTTCTAATACTGGTTAATAAAGGAGTAGGGTGAATATTCTATGGTCTAATTGTACAACCTGAATTAAACTATACGTTTCAGAAAGGATAAATTCTTTTTTTTTTTTTTTTTTTTTAGTTTTTGGCCATGCTGTGCAGTTTGCGAGATCTTAGTTCCCTGACCAGGGATCGAACCCACACCCTTGGCAGTGAAAGTGTAGAGTCCTAACAACTGGACTGCCAGAGAATTCCCAAGGATAAATTCTTTATAAGATACGTATTTCTGATTTTTTCCACTAAGTGCTACTTTTTTAAAAATGGACTTCATATTTTAGGGCAGTTTTAGGTTCACAGCAAAACTGATCAGAAAGTACAGAGATTCATCCTGTATCTCCTGTCGCCACACATGAACACCCTCACCCACTATCAACATCCTGCACCAGAGTGGTACATTTATTACAACCGATGAACCTACACTGACATATCCTTATCATCCAAAGTCCACAGTTTACATTAGGGTTAATTTTTGGTGTTTTACATTCCGTGTGTTTTAATAAATGCATAATGACACCAATTCACCATTGTATTATCATACAGAATAGTTTCACTTCCCTGAAAAATCTCTGTGCCCTTCCTGTTCATCTCTTGCTCCCTCCTTACCACTGGCAACCACTGATCTTTTTACTGTCTCCATAGTTTTGTCTTTTCCATAATATCATATAGTTGGAATCGTACAGTATGTAGCCTTCTCAAATTAGCTTCTTTTACTTAGTTATATGCAATTAAGTTTCCTCCATGTTTTTTCATGGATTAATAACTCATTTAGTTTCAGTGCTGAATAATACTCCACTGTCTAGAGGTATGACAGTTTATTATTCCATTCACCTACTGAGGATCCTTTTGGTTGCTTCCAAGTTTTAGCAATTATAAATAAAGGTGTTATAAATATTCATGTGTAGGTTGTTGTATGGACATAAGTTTTCAAAACCTTTGGGTAAATATCAAGAAGTTTATTGAATTGCCATTTATCACTTATATTGTTTACATCTTAGGGGGCAAATGTATCAATAGATCTTATTTCACAAGGTTAACTATAAAATATTAATTTTAAATTTTGTATTGATAAAAGCTATAGAAATAAGCAAACAATATTATTGTGAGGGGTAATGACACAATTTTTTAAATACTTAAATTGCAAAGTATAGCCTATATTAATTCATACACATCTAGAACTCCCAGGCAGTTATCCAAATCTCCAGAGTACTGGCTAACCAAGGCCACTCTACTCCATTAAACTTTGATTTTCCATAAGTAGAGAATGATAAAGGATATTATTAACATTAGATTGAAGTGAAATAATTTCAATGACTACTAGAAAGTTAATATGCCTATTTTGGCTATTAGAAATGTAATCAATTACTAAGTATGATGTTCAAAGTTACTTATATTAAAAATTTGCAGTTGTGTGATATAAGAAACTTTGTGCTCACATTTCACAAAATAAATGAATATTTGAGACTAAAACAAAGTTAAATTGAAATCACAGAAATTTTTCTTCTTACTATAAATAATATAAGCTGTGGGCCACTGAATAAATACCAGCAAAGCACAAGCAATTGCTAGAAGAAAACAAACATTTGAACTTGAGATAAAAGAAGCTTTGCATATGTACCTGGCAAGAAATCTATTGATTAAAGCAAATTTCATCTCCATTTTTAGGGGTGAATTGCTGTCTAGAATAAATAGAGAATATTCCATAGCAAGAGGGAAATCTCATAGGATGTTATAGTTGGAGGACATCAATGCAAATATTACATTCATCAAAATTAACTCTGAACTACAAATATTGCAAAAAACAGCATGCAAATAATAGAGAAATGGTTTTGAATGTGAAAAGCAGAATTGAGATATAAAAGGGAGGATGAGAGGAAAGAAGAGATAGACGTAAGAACTGAAATGGGATAAAGACATTTCTAAATGCAATAGTGCAATACTAACAGTTATTATATACAAATGTATATGATTATATATAATATAAGATATTCATTTTTTTTAGATTCCTTTATTTCAATATCACTTAAATTTTAAGTTTAAAATAAATTTATAGCATTAAAGTAAGGTCAGACACTTGCCCCATTAATACATAGCACTTCCATTTAATATTTTATGTTTTCAATTAAGAACTATAAATTAGAACCTCTTTTGTGTCAGATGATAAAGATAATAACATCACAGAAGATCAGATTCAACAATCATCTGCAGAAAATGGTGCCAGTCTCAGTGAAGGACACACAGAAAAATCTACCAGTTTGATCTTAAGATTATCTATCTATCTATCTATCTACCTATCTATCTACCTACCTACCTGCCTACCTATCTATCTATCTATCTATCTATCTATCTACCTACCTATCTACTTACCTATCAATCTATACCTATTTTTGTAGAAACACACTTAAGGAAACTAACAGGAGAGTTTCAAAACTGGCAGAATACAGGTGTAAGAAAGGATGTTGATGTCCTGACTATGAGGCATACTGGAATTGATGGCATACATAGATAATAAATCACACAAAAAAATTAGACATAAAAGACTGATAATCATTACTATTTTTTTACACAGTAACAAACATGATAACATCTTCTAAGAACTTAATATGCATCAGACAGTCTATTATGCATGATTTCTTGATGTCTTATACAGGCCCTTTTTGGTATGTGTGATAGTGCATTTTGTGCCAACTTGGCTGTGCCACGGGGTGCCCAAGATGGATAATCAAACATTCTTCTGGGTGTTTCTGTGAGGCTTTGTAGATGAAATTAACATTTAAGTCAGTGATTATTGTGTATATCAGATTGTCCTCCATAATGTGAATGGGCCTCATCCAACCAATTGAACCTGAATAGAACAAAAGACCAGCTTTCCCTGAGCAAGAGCAAAATTCTCCAGAAGATGTCCTTCAGACTTCATCTGCAACATCAGCTCTCCTAGGTCTACGGCCTGCTGGCCCATGCTTCAGATTTTGGACTTGCCAATCTCCATAATTACGAGCCAATTCCTTACAATAAATCTCTGTCTATATACAAATACCCTTTCTATTGGTTCTAATATGGTAGGTTTTATGTTACTAATTTTATAGATGAGGAAACTGCAACTTATGTTAAGTAATGTGCTGTAGGTTACAACATAGTAAGACTGAAACAAAAATTAAAATGAAGATTAATTTGAAACCAGAACCTATACTCTAGGCTCTACTAAGGTTGGAGTCAATGGGAACCAGTATAGTTTGACAATCGCAAAAAATTCAGCATTAAGTATGAGATGGAGCCATTGAGTTTAATAATAAACTTTTAAAATCTGGCTTTCAGTTCTGTGCAAGTCTATATAAAATGATTAGGCAGCCAAAAATAATTTCTTCTTGACTTACAGAATTATAATATTAAAATATACAGTGTGTTTGATCTCTTATCCATTTGCCCAGCAATTCATTCTGTTCACAAATATGTTTTGAGGCTTTCTTAAGTGCTAGATAGAGAGAAACGAAAGTGATTTAAAAGAAGCAAGATTGCTACCCTCTGAGAGCTTATGATCTAGTCACAGGAGAAAAATACCTTAAGCAAATATAAAAGAAAAACATGTAAAAGAAAAACATTTTATGAATGAAAGTAAAAGAGAGTTGAGATTATAATATGTGGAGCCTGAATTAGATTTATGGCTCATTGATATCTCTTCTAATGATAGTTCATTAAAGTAGAAACTTAATGTTTAGTAGGAATTAATCAAATAAAGAATTTGATGGTGGGGAGGAGGTATAGAGAAGAAGAGAGTAGAAAAGGGATCAAATACAATGTTTTATATTGTGTAGAATTTTGATAACCTTTTGTCAAGAAAGAATAGAACAAAAAAGGAGTATGTAGACACTATAGAAAGATACAATTCCTTAAAGTTAGTGTAGAAAAGGATTGACTGTTTTTGTTAGTTCCTGAGAAAAGAACTTGGATAAACATATTCTAGAATATTATGCTCATTTACTGAATTTTATCATGAAGAGGACATCAAAATTGCAGTTTCATCATTAGATATATAGAGAGACTTTATCCATAAGTTATTTCTCCTAATAGGTCACAGAATTCTTGGCCACTAGATACGTTATGACAATTTTCTGAAAGTTAAATAACAGCCTTTAACAACAAATTAGTAATGCTAGTTTGAAACCCTGGGGAGGGAGAACTATGACTTCTGACGGCACAATCACTGACGATTTAACTGAGGACATGGAGAAGAGCTTGGCTTGGAGGGCCATATTTGAGGTAATGGGTTTGTTTCCTTGTCTTTCTTTAAAGTAATTAAAACCATTTCTCCTGTCCTTTCCCCAATTTACACCTAATTAACTACTATATAATGCATCACCTCCAGGAAACCTTCCCTAACCCAACATCTGTGTTTGGATGCATGTGTTCTCTGTTCTCCTACTGTACCTTGCACACCATATTTTACAGCACTAAAATTATAAAGTAATTATCCTTTTACAAGTTATTTCTTCTAATAGCTTCTTGAGGTCAAGTATGATAAAACTAGACCAAACTTATTTCACAGCTGCTTTTAAAGAAACTGTGAAATGTTATATAATGTCATATAATGTTAAAGCAGGAGGCAAGATCAAAGGGCAAATGCCCAGAAGGTAATGGACACACGTGTTAATTTTCAAAGTTCAGGTTATTAAAAAACAAATTTCTAAGTACTAAATATTGTTCAAATTTATCGTCATGCCTTGCCAGATGGACAAACTAGAAGAATATGTTGCTATGGATTCAAACAAAAACTAACATTTTAATGAAATTTTATTTTGAGGATTCAGTTAAATATATTCATGATTTCTCCCAAATTTTCCAGCATTATGTATCATTCTAACTGCTCTTGCATATAGTAGTAACAGTCAATTTAATGTAATTCAGAGTGACTAATAACTTGAAAGTATCACTGTACTTGAAAGTAATACATTTGTTAAAGTAATTAAACAGGAGGTCATTAGACTAAGGAAGCTGTAATGCCTCAGTGGACTGTGCAAGCAAACTGAAACCTAAGCCAGAGTTAATGTACTCAAATCTGAGAAAATTAAATTTAAGAACACCTAATCACAAACAGTTAATCAGCCTTCCCCACACAAGGTGATCCATTAAGCTATAGCCAATCAAATCTAATTTGTTTGCTTTGCTTCCCACCTTTTCTATAAAAGCCTCTCCTTAGCTCCTGTCAATGGAGTGCTCTTAACCATTTTCAGTTTGGCAGCTGCCGGTTTGGAATCAGTGTTTGCTCAAATAAACTCTTAATGTACCTCAGTTTATCTTTTAAAAATTCTGGTTTCAGAACTTAAAGGCCATTAGATATCATCAAAGCTGTACCTGGAATCATAATATTTTAGAATATACATAAGTCACTATTCTTGGACTGGATCCTGAATTTTTCTAGTTTCCTCCAATATCTGGCTACAACTCTCCAAACTAGCCTTTCCAATTTTCTTCCATCTTTCTGACTTGGAATTATAAAAATGAAAACTTCCCTTTTCTTGAAGCCCTATAAACTGAAGCTAGATGACTTGATATAAATTTCAGAGAAATCAAGACAACAGCTCATGTATGGACAACCTTTTCATCTGTTGTTGTGTGGGTCACTCAAAAAGTTCACTAGAACATCTGATGACATCGCCAGAGACATTCAGACTACAGAAGATGCTTTGAGCCCAATGTCTAGGAACCTGCCACCTGGGAATATCAACTGGCTGCCCTCTGGACTCAGAAACTGATTTATAATCTGCTCCATCAATTAACCTTTGTTTTTCTTTTGTCTCCAGAAAAGTGCCTCTTATTAAATTCCTGATTGCTTTCAACACACAGACCTAACTTTGGGAGCCGACCTGCAATATTACCTCTTGAAACGAAGTAATTGTTTAACTGAATTGACCTATTCACAGGATGAAGAGACTGGTTAAATGAGATGGAACAATCTACCAACTGAACTTCTAAACTGTGAAACTTCTTGGGGAATTTTCAAAGGCAGGGAATGAATAGTAGCCACTGCAAAATATGACTCTTTCACATAGGATTATTTTGAGTTGATAAGGTAGTTTTAGGTAAGAGCATTGCTTTAGATTACTCATTGGCTAAAGAAAGAGGAACCTGTACCAAAGCAAATGTCTCCTACTGTACCTGGATCAACACATCTGGTATTATAGAAACTCAAAAGCAACACATTAACAAGTTTTTTGGCTAAATGAGATTGATGCCTATTCAGATACATTCTTTGATTTATTTGATACCAATTTGTTAGGTTCATGGGGATACTCGCTAAGGAGCAGATGCCAGTCTCTTGGCATTACCCTCCTGAAATCAGCACTGTAGACTCCCAGGTACATTGTCTTCTCTCCATGATCTTAAATATATGTTAGCATCCATCAGCATTACAAGAAATGGTCTCAATGAACTTGGAGCAACAGAAACAAGTTGAACAATGAGATGAACAGCAAAACCAATTCTTCCACAGACTTGAAATCACACCTATGAGCTTCACACTTAGACAAGAACAACTGAACCTTGATGGTCATTGAGAGTGGTGCTAATACCAAATTTTGCTCACTATCTCATGTAGGAGAGGATGACCGAAAGAGGGCAAGTGTTAAACATGAAGGCCATTAGCCTGAGGTGGCTCTAATGCCTTGGTGGCCTATGTAAGCAAACTGAAACCTAAATCAGAGACAATGCACCCAAATCCAAGTATACAAAACTTAAAAAGAGCTAATAATAAAAAGTCAACTACTCTTTCCCGAATAAAGCAACCACTTAAGCTACAGTCAATCAAATAATTTTTTTTGCTTTGCTTCCACATCTTTTCTATAAAAACCTTTCCCTAGCACCAATGATGCAGAGCTCCCAACCATTTTTGGTTTGGCACTCTCCAATTAAAATCAATGTTTTGCTCAAATGCTTCAAAATTTTAATGTACCTCCATTTGTTTATCTTTTTGAAAAGTAAAAATAAGTTATTTTCACTAAAAAGAAATGTGCCTTAATATAATGTTAAATGGTTTGTTGTCTTTGTGCTCATGGTGAGAATTTTCTTTCTTGTGAAGCTCCCCAAAAGCCATTATCTTGGTTTCTCAGAATACAATACAACGGTTGACTAATGTGTATAACAGAACAATTTCATCCATATGTTATAAAAGAACCAGTCTTTTTAGTTTGTAGATGTCACAGATTTCTAGAGGGAAACTCAACAATCTTCTTTCTACTTTTTTCTAATCTATTAAAATTCTTCCAGATTTCCTATTGCAACTACAGCCATGAGCCTGTGATTATCACTAAACCAAAATGTAAATAGACCTTACAACTGAAAATATACATCGAGGATGAGTAAAGACTCATTCCCAACTTGCCTACAACAGTACACAGAAATAACGATTTCATCAGATTCTACTAAAGCTAATGGGAAATGTCTAAATGTCAAGCTAATTTCTATCAATATGTACCAAACAAATGTTTTTGGAATTAGGATTAAGGTTGTTACTAAAGAAAAATATTTATTGAAATCCTGATGCTATACATTTTTAATCTTCTGATTAATAAGCATTCTAAAACCACGTGTGCATATACAAATAACATCTATATTTAAATATTAATATCTAAACAGGAATTTCATTTTTTATATTATTTATTATAAGTATTGACATGACAGAATAAAATGTGATCATTTATTTTGATAATGTTCAACAGAATTTCTGATATATTGAATAAGATAATAATAATAGTGTTTTAAATTAACATAAGAAAGGAGTAACTCAATTTAAATGAAGTACAATCTAGAAAAATAAGCTATAAAATTTTAATATAATTTCTCTCTCATTTCTTGCATAGTAGCCAGAAATATGATTAAATAGAAATGTATAGTCAATTTTAACATATGTAATTTTATGAAAATTGAAACAATACTTTTTTTAAAATATAGATTAAATATACAGATCATAGTAATTAAATGAATTCAACTGGAGTTTTGTCACTAAGCCTATATAATGCCACCTAATATTTGAGTGGTGCTTTATAATTTCAAATATTTTTTTCAACTTTATTTTCCTGAGAAATCCACAAGGATATCGGGCAAAGATTATTAATCTTATTTCACAGAACAGGAAACTAAATTTGAGTTAGCTACTTAAGTCATAAATGGTACACATAAAACTATGGCCCCATTTTTTTTTTTAATGGCAATTTAATGTTTATTTCATGAATCTTACTGTATCTTGAGGAGAATATTTATAATAATACATTTGCAGCTGTCCTATAATGAAGTCATAAAGCGTTGTGATGATTTGTGTCATTATATTTTAAAATATAACATTTGAACAAATACATAACAGCATTTAGATAATCAAGCTCTCCCAAAATCACTTAAGTGTTTCTAATTATTTATTTTAAGCACCTTTATGAAAGTGTAAGCAAATTATGAGCAAGTTAAGAAAAAATAGGTTTTTGTGTGACAAAATTTAAAAGCTTGTTTTATATTTACAGAGTAGTATTTAATAAAATATTTCCAGAGCCATACCAAAATATTTTATACTAATTTTAAAATAATACAAAAATTATATAGGTCATTTTTATTTAGGAAAGGTGACTTTGATGTTAATTTTCCAAAGTGTTCGAATGTACAAATAACTTTTGCGTAAGTAATTTTATTTGTGGATCTCAGACTTTACAATTTTATGCGTGCTAATGAAATACAGTTTTGAAGTTGACAAATTGTACCTGCTAAGACAATTATTTTACATTTCATATTTTTATACAGGGTCTACCAAAGACTTGCTACTTACTACTACAAAGACGTCATCAAAATTTAACTGGTAGTTTTAGTAGAAAAGTATTAGTACCTTATATACTTTTGATAAAACAGAAGGGCTTCCAAATATATAATACAATCATCCTTGAGAAAGCTGTAAAGAAAGGAAACACCTGGCAAGTTATCCAGTTCATCTAACTACTTTAGTCCATCATTTACAATACAGATGTATGTGTAGTGAAATTATCCCCATATCCTAAACAGTAAGTGGCTAATATAAGAGAAAATGACTGATTTTTTATTATAAAAAATTGATTTTAATTATTCATTTGGGTAATCTGTGTTTGAATTAAAAGTAAAATATAATAATTAGAGAATATTTTGAAAATAAAAAAGTACAAAGAAAATTAAATATCAATATTGTTTCCAAAATTAGACAAATGGCATTAAAGAGGTAACAAAGGTAATTTTAGTAAGATGACATTTGCAATCCACAATGAGAAAGCAATACAAATATTTATTAACCAAAGAGCACAGCGTTTAACTCATAATGCCATGCATGGGAGAGAAAGGACAAAAGAGTTAATGAAAACACATCAGAAATGAGAATCTTTAGCTATCCTTTGTCAGCCTATGCCAAATTAAGTAAAACTAAATTAAGTATGGAGAATATGAGAAAATATTTTGATATAATGAATATAAACTGACTCTTCTAATTTGAAAGAGGTTATAAATGGAAAATTGCGTTTGACTACGAGAACATCCTCAAGCTCCAAAATTATGTTGTAATATTAATGATGAAACATCAGTAAAATAGCAGTACTAATAGTAACACTTTGTGACCCCATGTGTGTAAATTTCAAAAACAGGTAAATATAATTGTTGTTGTCTAAAGTCAGATTATACGTATCTTTGGAGAGGGACACAGATAGAGAGGGGCTTTGTGGGGTGCTTCTGGAGTTCCAGTAAACTTCTAAGTCTTGATCTGAGGGGTCACAACATGCACATGTTAACTGTGTGATAATTCATTTCAGTTATTGCAACTTCAATTTGTGTCCTTGTCTATATCGATGATATACTTCCATAAAATTCTACTAAAATATAATATAATCAGAGAATCGCACCTATAAAAAAGAACATAAAATTTTAAGTTAAACCTTAGTGAATAAAATTCTACAGTTCTGTCAGAGTGATATGTAAATAATAGTTCAATGCAATACAAATGATTGATTATAAAATCATAATAGGGGACTTCAACACCCCTTTCAACAATGAATAGATCATTCAGACAGAATATCAATAAGGAAACAGTGAACTTGAACTATACTTTTTTGTTTCCATACAAATTTTGAAATTATTTGTTCTAGTCCTTTGAAAAATACCATTGGTATTTTGATAGGGATTTCACTGAGTGTGTAGATAGCTTTGGGCCGCGTGGCCATTTTAACAATATTAATTATTTCAATCCAAGAACACGGTATACCTTACCATCTGTTTCTGTTGTATTCAATTTCTTTCATTAGTGTCTTATACTTTTCTGAGTACAGGTCTTTTACCTCCTTAGGTAGGTTTATTCCTAGGTATTTTATTCTTTGTGATATGATGGTAAGTGGGATTGTTTCCTTAATTTCTCTTTTTGATGGTTTGCTGTTAGTGTATAGAACTGCAACAGTTTTATGAACATTAATTTTGTATCCTATAACTTTACCGAATTCATTGATGAGCTCTAGTAGTTTTCTGGTGGTGTCTTTAGGATGTTCTCTTTTTTAAAAGTAATTAATTAATTAATGGCTGCATTGGGTCTCTGTTGCTGCACGTCGGCTTTCTATAGTTGCAGTGAGCGGGGGCTACTCTTTGATGCGGTGTGTGAACTTCTCACTGCGGTGGCTTCTCTTGTTGTGGAGCACAGGCTCTAGGCACACGCGCTTCAGTAGTTGCGGCTCATGGGCCCTAGAGCGCAGGCTCAGTAGTTGTGGCACATGGGCTTAGTTGCTCCACGGCCTGTGGGATCTTCCCAGACCAGGGATCAAACCTGTGTCCCCTGCATTGGCAAGCAGTTTCTTAACAACTGCACCACCAGGGAGGTCCTTTAGGATTTTCTTTAGAATTTTCTATGCATAGTATCATGTCATCTGCAAATAGTGACAGTTTTATTTCTTCCTTTCCAATTTGGATTCCTTTTATTTTATTTTCTTCTCTGATTGCTGTGGCTAGGACTCCCAAAACTATGTTGAATAAAAGTAGCAAGAGTGGACATCCTTGTTTTATTCTTGATCTTAAAGGAAATGCTTTCAGCTTTCCACCAATGACTATGATGTTAGCTGTGGATCTGTCATATATAGGTTTTATTATATTGAGATATGTTCCCTCTATGCCCACTTTCTGGAGAGTTTCTATCATAAGTGGATGTTGAACTTTATCAAAAGCTTTTTCTGCATCTATTGAGATGATCATATGATTTTGATTCTTCCATTTTTTTTTCTGTTTCTTTGCAATATACATTTTAAAAAAAGTCTTTATTGGAGTATAATTGTTTTACAATGGTGTGTTGGTTTCTGCTGTATAACAAAGTGAATCAGCTATACATATACATATATCCCCATATCTCCTCCCTCTTGCGTCTCCCTCCCACCCTCCCTATCTTGTCCCTCTAGGTGGTCACAAAGCACCAAGCTGATCTCCCTACCTAACTATTTTACATTTGGTAGTGTATATATGTCCATGCTACTCTCTCACTTCGTAGCAGTTTACCCTTCCCCCTCCCCGTGTCCTCAAGTCCATTCTCTACATCTGCATCTTTATTCCTGTCCTGCCCCTAGGTTCTTCAGAAGCTTTTTTTTTTTTTTTTAGATTCCATATATATGTGTTAGCATACGGTATTTGTTTTTCTCTTTCTGACTTCACTCTGTATGACAGTCTCTAGGTCCATCCACCTCACTACAAGTAACTCAATTTCGTTTCTTTTTAATGGCTGAGTAATATTCCATTGTATATATGTGCCACATCTTCTTAATCCATTCATCTGTTGATGGACACTTAGGTTGCTTCCATGTCCTGGCTATTGTAAATAGAGCTGCAATGAACATTGTGGTACATGACTCTTTTTGAATTATGGTTTTCTCAGGGTACATGCCCAGTAGTGGGATTTCTGGGTCGTATGGTAGTTCTATTTTTAGTTTTTTGAGGAACCTCCATACTGTTCTCCATAGTGGCTGTATCAATTTACATTCAATTTTTTAATGCGGTGTATCACATTGATTGATTTGCAGATATTGACAAATCCTTGCATCCCTCGGATAAATCCCACTTGATGGAGGTGTATGATCCATTTTTTGTTTTTTTTTAATAAATTCATTTTATTTATTTATTTTTGGCTGTGTTGGGTCTTCGCTGTGGTGCGTGGGCTTTCTCTAGTTGTGACGAGCGAGGGCTTCTCATTGCGATGGCTTCTCTTGTTGCGGAGCACGGGCTCTAGGCACGTGGGCTTCAGTAGTTATAGCATGTGGGCTCAGTAGTTGTGGCTCGCAGGCTTTAGAGCGCAGGCTCAGTAGTTGCGGTGCATGGGCTTAGTTGCTCTGCGGCATGTGGGATCTTCCCAGACCAGGGCTTGAACCCATGTCCCCTGCATTGGCAGATGGATTCTTAACCACTGCACCACCAGGGAAGCCTGGGGTGTATGATCCTTTTAATGTATTGTTGGATTTGGTTTCCTAATATTTTGCTGAGGATTTTTGCATCTATGGTAATCAGTGAAATTGGTCTATAATTATGACCCAGCAATTCCACTCCTGGGTATGTATCCGAAAAAAAACCTAAAACACTAATTCAAAAAGATATATGCACCACAATGTTCACAGTAGCATTATTTACAATTGCCAAAGTATGGAAGCAACCTAAGTGTCCATCAACAGATAAATGGATAAAGATGTGAGATATATACACACACACACACACACACACACACACACACACACACACATTGTGTATATATATATACACAATGAAATTCTACTCATCCATAAAAAAGAATGAAAGTTTGCCATTTGCAGCCACTTGGATGGACTTAGAGGGCATTATGCTAAGTGAAATAAGTCAGAAAGAGAAAGACAAATACTGTATGATATCACTTATCTGTAGAATCTAAAATATACAACAAACTAGTTAATAAAACAAACAAAAAAAGTACACTCACAGATACAGAGAACAACCTAGTGGTTACCAGTGGGGAGAGGGAAGGGGGGGTATTATAGGGGTGGGGAAAAAGGGTTATTTAGGGATTATATGAAATAATCTGTATGGAAGTTTTGAAAATTGTAAAGCACTACAGATTTAAATAATTTTTCATGCAATAAAGAAATAAAGAAGTAAAATTAAGTTTTAAAAAAAGAATGTGACCATTATTGTGCTGTTTGCATCTTTGAATATAAACAAATCTAGATCTTGATATTCCTTGATACCTTTACTGAAATGTTACAATTTAGATATGTAAGTATATTTTTGGAAACCATGTTGACAGTCCCTTTGATATTCCAACTAGTGAAGAGGTTATGAGCACTATTCAATTATTATTAGAAGGGGTTTTTTACCATTGCTTAATGTGATTAGAATCATCATAACTGTCTCACCATGTCACATGCAAACACACACACACGTGCACACATACACTTACACAATAAAGGTTATGTTAACAAACAATAATGATGACCTTAGTGCAGTAATCCTCTTTAAGTACTTGAACTGTCAGTTTGCATGACCTAAGATTTCTAGCTGAAATGTATTATTATCCATTGTTCATGTTTCACTCCCATGGAGTATTGTTTATTTACTAGAAAAGTACCCTTTAACAAACCTGTCCTAGTTTTACAATGTACTTATTTTAAACACTTGCCATATTATCCTGAAAATGAAGACATACGGTTCATATAGCTTTACCATATGCATGCAGTGATAAACTTACATTACAGCAAACACATACACTTTTAATTTATGAATTAACTCAGTTCATATTATATTTTCCCTCATGCCAAACTAATTTCAAATATTTTAATTGTACTTACAAATAAAATTTCCAACTAATTATTATTAAATACTGAACACTGCATTGAAAAGGAAAATAAATTATACTATAAAAGATAACTCTAAATGTTAAATATGTCACTGTCATAGGTTAAGAAGAATTCTGAATATGTGATTTACAGGCTCTAAGACGTCAATGTAAAAGACATCAAATAGGAGCATGAAAACAAGAAATATTCACTGCAAGGGAAAAAATTACACTTATTGTGCTTTATTGCATTAAAGGGACTATATCTAACCTAAAACTTGGTAGACAAAACCATATTTTGATTACAGTGGTCTTGTTAAAAGATATTTTTAAAGGGAAGCAAAAAAAAAATTACCTTTTTCTTTTTTACCCCCTTTCTTCCTATTCATGCTACTTTTAAATAGAGAAATAATAATGTGCAGTGGAGAGGAACGGTCTATCTCACTTTTCATTTTATCTTCCTATAGTCCAAGAAATCACATCGATACCCCAAAGTAGAAAATGAGTCTACAAATCTTTCGTTTCCTGTGACACATTTACAAGTTCCAATAAGTTAACAAATGCTTGAAAGTTTTATTTCTTCTGAGAAATAATTAATAGTTCACTTGTATAATATGACCCATCCAGGTTCAAAAAAAGATTGTCTGATAGTTTTCCTGAGTGGAATATAATGTATTTGACAAGGCAAATACAAGGTTTTGACTCTGCTTAATAGATAAGGATTTAATCCAATTCGTTAATACTTGAGTAAACATAATTCAGAAGTTTTACATACACATTGCTGGCAAAAAAGCACAAGTAAAGAAAAACATCTGCACAATATTAGCTTTTTCCTCATAATTATCATTGCCTGATTTTGCCACTGGATTTTTCCAGTGGATCATGGCTGTCTGGGAATTTACATGATTGTAATTTTTTCAAAGACTGCTCCCACATCTAGTTTATTTTGTGCCCCCGGGGACAGTGAGTGACCAGCACCTAGTTTATGCTCAAAAAGTGGTTGTTGAATTGAACTAACCTAACTTATACTGGTAAAATACAGTGACACCTTATTTCTCTGACATTTAGTCTATTGCTTGCAATAAAATAAAAATTAAAAAAATAAGAAATATTCAATATGCGCTTATTTCACTTTAAACTGAAATTAGTAAAGTTGAAGTAGGCCAGTCCCATAGGGCACAGTGCTCATAATTATATAATTCTTGTCAACACGGGGCAAATCATTTTTATTTGACTTACTTTACCTACAAATATTGGAAATGTGATTTGAGAATTAATAATCTCTGCTTAACTACTAGTAATAAATTTATTTTCCATCATTGGCAGGTGGGAGTGGGCAAGCTTTTGATATGAAGAGTACTTTTCATGGTGGGTATTTTATAATCATGTATTGAAAGATAAAATATTTTCTGCATCATCAGTCTAGTGCATTTAATTATGGTGTCATTCATAGTAACATACTATGTAAATTTGTAGCACCTGTAGCACATAATGGTAATACACTCATTTAAAGGGCTCAAATAGATTAGAAAATATTGAAAGTTAGTTATTAATATTATAGGCCACATGCCATTTTGGGTTACAATGTGATTCAGTTTTTTTCATCAGGATTATATCATTTTTAAACATGTATAAATAAGACATATTTACTTGTAAGCATTGGAAAGTTTAATAAATTTAGGTTGATTTTTGTTATCTGAAATGTTCAGGCTAGTGGATTTTCTTTTAAAAAGAATTCGACTTGACAGGAACATATTGTGCCACAGGAAGAAGTGATTAATCCTTATATTCATGGATTAGTAAAATGACAAAGTGAAAACTTGTCATAAATACTAAGCTTAGCTCAGTAAATTTTCCTTCCACCCTAAGACAGGAGAAAAATATGTCTTAGAAATTATTACTCGGGTTGTGTTTGTTTTTCATTCTTCTTAGTTTTTAATTCTATTTGTATTCTAGAAAAAGTATTTTTCTCAAATGGGTATAAAATTTACTTTCCTTTTTCTTCCATAGGTCTGAGTCTCAAAATAGAAAACGTTTAGAGAACATACAAGTAGTGGCTTTGCTCTGTGTACCATTTTTGGTTGCAATCCTTTGTGCTCTAAAGTAATGTGTCAAGTGTATTCATTCTCATGTCACTGATCTTAAATATTAATAAATCCCAAACAATAAAAATTTTGTAAGTAATATAGTGTCATTTGCATTACATGAAATAGCCATTTAATTTATATTATACTAAATAACTATTTTCTATGAGTGTTTTATATTTCCCTTGAGAACTTTCTATACAAATATGAATTTAATATATGCTATGGCAATAAAATTTTAAATATTTAAATATTTATAATTACAATAAAATGGAAATAATGAGCAGTTCAAAGTTCATAAAAGATAAATGTAAGTTATTAAAATGTGATAAATTATCAAAATAAAGTAAAATCTGTATAAAAATTAATATGGGACTTTATATGATCTTAAAAATAGATCAAAGATAAATACCTCCTAATATTTATATGAGGACGGAGCAAGATGATCTCTTGTGTAATATGTGTACTACTATAATTCAAAGTTTTCTATATTTCAAAAAGGGAAATTTTATATTCAAATTTTATTAGGTTGAGTTATGTAAAATAGCCATTTTATAGACCAGAAATCATTAAATATTTCACATAATTTGGCATAATATTTCACAAAAGCATAGCATTGAAACATATCTGGCTGGTCTCCTTCCTAATCCTGGCTCACTCCTTTAAGCAAAGGATATTCCATGTATTAAAATCATTTCCAAAGGTACAGCTTAAAAACTATATATATCATTATAAAATTATATGGCAGCAAAATATAACAGTAATGCACTTGTAAACTTGGATGTTAAGTCTATACATTATTTCAAATAATTGAGTTAGATTTATAAAGTCATTATACTCTAGACCCGAAAAGGATGACATAAAGCATTCAAATAATGCTTGACATTTAGAGAAGTCAACTGGCCCCTCAAAGGTTACACAGCTACTGCAACTGAGAACTGAATATGTCTTCAAGTTTGCAATCTTAATGCGGATTTTCAAATGAGATTTAGCATAATCTGTTACTTGGCTTCTGAAGTGAAAAATGGAGAGAGAGATGTGGCAGCACAAGTTGAAAAGAAGGACCAGTCAAAGAGAAAAAAAAGAATTTAGATGGAAGCAGGAGCCTAAGAGAAGAGTCAAACACCACACATTTCCAGGTCGGCAATTCTAGGCAATTTCAGGGAAACCCTGAGATCCAGGAAGAAGCCAGTCTGAAGTCTTCAAAAGCAGGGCGTTGCAAGTATCAGAGGCAGAATATGAAATTCTGAGACAGACAGTAAGGAACGATAAAAAGTTTAAAAAATTGACAAGATGAAGTTCTAGATTTGTAGCAGAGGAAAAAAGTAACTGAGTGGATGGAAAATTCTCTTCCTGAGAAAAAGGAATTCAGCAGCCAGAAATTGGAGGTGCAGGGTCAGAAGTCTGATTTGGAGAAGCTACCAGCAGTGTCACTGTGAAACATGAAAGCCCACTGATTAGAAGGGTAGGGGTAGTGGATATTTTCTTTTTAGGCTGGGAGAGATACAAAATATATACCTGTAATTAAGTACCCCTTGGGATTGTCTAGGCTTGTAACAGAACTACTGGAGGCCCTTATAAATTGTTCTTTCAAGAGGCTTCTTCTAAAACAGTAGAAAAAATAATTTGATAATCCATTCCAAAAGCACAATTTGCACTTTTTGCAAGCCATATAAGGATTAACAACTCTCTTCTCTGCTCCCTATGAGAGTTTGATTTTTACCTCCAATATACCATGTATTCCTTTCTCCTCTGCATAAGATTCATGGGCTTCACATTGCCTTCTCTTCTAGATTACCAATTTTTTAGGAGACACTAGTATTAGTATGGTATTTTACACTCAATAAAACTGTACTAGCATATTTGTCAAAATGTTACATAATAATATCTGTACCTATGTCAAAGTTATTATGTTAAATAATGTAAGGTAAACTGCTTTGGAAAATATTATTAACTGCAATGGAAATCAGTTCTATGAAAGCGAACAATTCCTGGATGCCTACCATGAGTCAGGCACTGTTCTAGCTGCTTTACATTGCCTAACCCACTTAATCCCCTCAACAATCTTACTGGATAGGTACAATTATCATCCCCACTTGTTGGCTGAGAAAAGCAAAGCATAGAAAAATCAAAATTCCTATGGTGTAATAGGTATTTACATTGATATAAATATACCAGAGGAGCACTGTGATTTTGCAGTGACATTGTATAAATAGGCATCATTGATTGAATCTTACCTACTGCTTATAATTCAACTGCTTCTGTTTTCACTCATCTATCTGTGCCTTATAGCCTCTGGCTCCTATCCTCTACTGGTAAGGATGCCTTTCAAAGATAATCCCAATCGCAAGAAACTTCCAAAGACATACACACATCTGACAAGAAGCCCCAACAAAACATATGAAGAAAGGAGGTTAAAATCATCACAGTCAACTTTTCTTAACAGATGGAGAGTGTTATACAGATTTCACTGTAACTTTAGTAAATCTCCTTAGATTCTTAACAGTACCAGTGTATAAGAAAAAAAAAAAAAAAAAACACATACACTAATTTTCATGTATGCTTTCTAGAACTACTCCAAAGGTTATATTTATGTTGCCCAATGAAGTAAGTTGATTATTAAAGAATAACCACACAGGCAAATAACATACAATACTATAGTAAATATTACTAAAAGATTCATAGAATGTGATATATATCCTATTTGGGGAATTTTCACATGCAATATGGTTTGCATTTAATTTGTTTATAGTGGCTTTTTAATGTTATTAAAAAAATATACATATACATGCCTCCTGCTAATTTGCCATACATGTATATTTTTGCTGTTTTCTTCAGCTATCGTTTTCTTACTTAGTAATGCACAATCACAACTGTGAGTTACAAAAATGAGAATGACTGTAACTCACAAGCACAAAGACAGTTACGTTTAAGGCATAAATATAACTTTAATCATCACTAACCAACAAATTTAAAAGTTTATTATTTATATTTTGTAAATTGTAATCTCACTCCTACTCTCATGAATGGAAACCTACTGCCATATTTATGAGTAATAATAATAAAATATTATTCAATAATAATAAATTATTATGGGAATTATAGTGAATGTACTTTTCTATGTAAGTAACAGATTACTTGAAACTTTTCTCATTAAACAGACAAACCAATATCGCTGCAGTTAAGAATTGATACCCTTGATAGACATTAATGTTGTAAGTTCTATGAATTTATCCAATAAAAATGAACTAAATATGACCACCACCTTCTTCATTGAAGTATCGTCATTCTTTTTTTTTACAGTTGATTTTGTCAACTTAATTAGAGTTATTAAAGAAAAATAGCTGTAACAATTCAAAAAAGAGGTTGAACCTGTCACTTCGTAAAATTGCTTTCCTCCAAACACTGGCAAGTGTATTAGTTTATGATTATTTAGAAATTCTAATAGCATAAAAATACTTTGAAGAAGAATATGGTAAAAATAAGTCCTAGGTATGACAGATTTCACACAGACATTGTGTTTTATGTTCAACATGTAGAGGAACTACATTTGCATGATTTAGAAAATGAAAATAAGTAAAGTCACATGATGTTTCATGCTGCTGAAAAAACGTTACTAAGGAAAAGGAATTCATAAGTTACAAGAAGCTACACTCACATTATTATCAATCAGAAGGTGACTTCGTACATCTCAGTGGTTTCTATCTAATAAACCTTCATAGAGTCTTATTAAAGAAGGCTGTTAACATATATTCTGAAAATTATTTATAATGAACCATAATATGCATTAACAATTATATTTCTTTATAATTTAAAGAATTAGTGTGATTTTTCTTAGAGAACGTAGGCTAAGAGACTGCAAGAAAACAGAAAATAAGAGAAAGGTTTAAAAGCAATGGTAAACTCTTTATCTGTCAAAATGCTACTGAGATTTTACTGATACTTCTACTAAAGCAAAGTAAAATGGTGACATTGTTCAGAACTTATCTACAGAAAAATATAGGCCTGGATTAAATCTCCACACTGCCACTCCTCTAATAGAAGGATTAAATGAAATGCTGCGTATGTGGTGAATGGCAGAAGACAATCATACACTACATCAGCAACTAACACAATTACAGAAACATTATTATTATCAAAGATGGGATATCCACCCAACCCCTCATCAATTTCACCCAAATTCTTTAACCTATTTAAGAAAAATTTTTCCTTGAAAGTCTTTCATACCATTCTTTCAATAAATATTGGTTAAACTAAAATATTGACATATGTATATGTGTGCCTTGATTAAAAAATTCACAGCTCCAAGTCAAATGATCAATTTTATGATAATTTAATGGTAAATTTAAATAATATTTAATTATTTAACTAACTTCGATGTTATCTGAAAGCAGATTTCAGTTGCTCCTTGGAGGATGAGGTTAAATTGACATAATTGGAATTGCTTAATTTAGTCCGATAAAAGGGGCTAGGGATGTGTTGGACCCAAAATAACCTAAGAGTTATAAAGGGGGACCTAATTAATGGTATCCTTGAAAATACTAGTCTTAAAAACAAAATTAGAACTACATGGAAAAGTAATGTCTATGAGCATTTTCTTTCCAAGTAGAACTCATCGAATTAAGAAACTCTCCCTCATTATTTCTTACAAATATATATATTTTTCCTGTCTATGCTTCTTTCCTTTGGGAACTACAATTACATGTACATTTTGTTTGAGGTTGTCTCATAGCTTGCATATATACTCTTTTCATATCTTTATATTTTCTCGTTTTGAATAGTTTCTATTACTTTGAATATTTTCTATTATTGCATTTTTAATTTCACTATGATATTTTTTGCAAAGTCTAATGGATAATTAACTGCATTCAGTGAATTTTACACCTCACATTTTGTAGTCTTCATTTTTAGAATTTTAATTTGGATCTTCTCTATATCTTCCATGTCTTCACTCAACATTTCGTAGTTTTCACTTTCTAGTTTCAATTTTTTAAATATACAATATTTGATGCAATATACAATGCAGTAAAAATAATTCTTTTAACATCTTTTTCTTCTAATTCTAACATCTGTTTCAATATTGGCTGGCTTTATTTTGATTGATTGAATTTTCTCCTTATCTTGGGACAATTTTTGCTGTTTCTTTCCATGCCTGATAATTTTTTAATTGAATTTTAGGGATTATCATTTTATCTTTTGGGGCATTGGTTGGTTTTGTATTCCTACAGTTTCTCTTGCACTTTATGTTGGGATTCATTTAGTTCAAGACCACTTGATCCTTTCCCTAGTACTTTTTACATTTGTTATAGGTTAATAGAACACCATTTAGTCTAGAGCTAATTATTCCCCATTATTGAGCCAATGTTCTGTGCATCATGATGTTTTCCAGTCTGGTTGGGGGAAAAGGAAACTATTCCGAACATAGTTTGTAGGCACTGTTACCTCTGATCCAAATTAAATGTATTTTTACCCCTTTGGGTAGTCTCCTCACAGGCATATCCTGATCACTCAACGGCTCAATTCTTAATGGAGACCCCCTGCAGAACTATGATGTTCCCATTCTGTGTAGTTCACAGCCCCCTGGTGCTCTGTCTTAGAAACTCAAGCCTTCGTGATCTCCCTGGACTCTCTCAACTCTAGCTACTCTACTCCAGCAGGGAGCTACCCATCGGGCTCCAGCAGGGTTCCCCTTCCTCACCTGAAAACTCTCTCAAGGCAATAAGCTGGGCAAACACAGGATGTCACTTTATTTTTGTTGTTGTTGTTGTCTCTCAGGAACCACTGTCCTTCATTTACAGATGTCCAGTGTCTTGAAAGAAAACACTGTTTTATATATTTTTTTCCAGCTTTTGGTTGTTTCATGTAAGAGAATAAATTTGTTCTTTGTTATTCCATATTGAGTATGTTCACTAACCTTTCATTGATAAACTGTCAAATCATGTAATAAAATTAAATTTATGACTTCCTTTGATGAACTTATTTAAAAGTATCTAACTTTGGTACGATAAAGCTTAAATTCTGAAATATATATTGTTTTAATAAACAATCATAATTCATTTAAAACTTTGGGATGATCACCCCTTTCCTCATGAAACATATATCTGCACTTCAGTAATTTTAAGATGAATAGCCTGCTGTTTTGTGATCCTGTTTTCAAAAATAATTTTGATATTATATCTGTAACACAAATATATAAAAGTTTATTTATAATATTCACGGGGAGATTTCAGAAAACTATATTGTGACTGTGTTAAAACGAAATTATACTGATCATTTGAACATTAAAAGACGTAACTATGTGTAAATACTAAGCAACAAAATTCCACAGATACAATTTTTTCATATCAAAATCATCTAATTCAGAATTCAAATTTAGAATTATAAACATTTTAGATGTATATATTACAAACAATTTTCTGCTTGCTAATTATTTTCTTAAAATATGTATACAAGTGTAGGCCAAAATATATATGTGATAATATATGTGTGTACATATGTACATATAGATATAGTCTGAAGGCAGCACTTCTTTATATTTTAAACTGGGCTTTTCTTTTTATTCCCCAAATCTTGCATTAATAGTAAATATGAGTCTAACCCCCAAGATATATTTTAATGTGCCTGAAGAATTATACTACCTGATATTTTGCCAGTAATTTAACCAATTAAATGAATTTGGGTTTATTATAAACATTTCACTATTGAAAGCTTCAGAAATCCCATGACAGAATGTGTCCATCCATCTAGCAGTGTGGCAAGTTAAAATTTCCGTTTATTGTTGTTTCCCTTTTGAGGCATATTTAGGAAATGAGCATTACACTCTGAGTGAAACAGACCATTTTGTTGGTTGCATTTCTATTACGTTAATAATGTTTTTATCCCCAGGGATTAAATATGGCAACTAGTAAGGACAGCAATGTGGGTGTAAGAGTAAGTAAATAAATTAATTAATAAATAAAAAATTTAATGCTATTTGCTTCAATAAAAAATGACAGCACCCAGAGTCCCAAACCTCTTAGGATATAGCAGTTTTGTTCAGTTCATATTATTCTGAAGGTATTTTAACAATACCTTTTTTAAAAACAACCTGAGAACCTTCCCTTAATGAACCTATTGTTCTCTGAAATGGGCACTCACATTAATTGAGCTGAAAATATTTAAATTCTTCCCTGGAGCAAGGAAATATCTTCTTCCAAAATTATGAGCATAATAAAATAAAAACATTTTACCATGAAATGAAAATAATTCAGCTTCTTACATTCTCTCAAGAGTTAGACCAACATTTATGCGACACACGATATGCTAGATATTTTGAACAAAGTATAATATAGGTCTTGAACTAATGAGAATATAGCAATGTCATCTTCGGTGTTCATCCTCATTAAAATACCATCTATCTATCAAGAAACCTGAAGCACAGCGGGCAGAGTTCAAAACATCTCGTATGTGAAAGAGAATATGAAACAGGGAGTGGACAAGTGGAAGTCACAAGACACAGAATGAATACTGTTTTGTATCACTAAGTGTAAAGCCAAATGTACAATTTGATATTTATGATAGAAGCTAAAGACGGAGCAGCATTTACAGACCTAAATCTCAATATTTTCTTCAACTATGTGAAGCAATGAAAGAGAAACCTGAAAGAAAGTTTTACACAAAACTCACTTTGGACACTAAAGGGGTCAATGGTAATAATGTTTTTAATAATTTTATAAAAGATAAGCTTCAGGTGAAAGACAGGTTGAGGGAATATACCATGCATTCTATCTCTGTCACCAAGTGATTTATTTTTCTGCCCAAAATACTTAAAAAAGGCTATAAATATACATCACCTTAGTAAAGAAGGGAGTGGCCATGCAGCAAACAAAGCTATAACTAGGTCTTGTTGGAAGACACTTTCTGTGATAAAATGCACTGACAGTAGCTTTAAACATAGAAAGCTGATGACTGCTATCATTCTGTTAACTTTCCATTATTACTATTGCTTTGATAGATATGTAACTATCTTGAGTTATGAAACATAAATTTTATGTCAAGCAAAGTAATGTCTCTTAGAAATAGCCTATCCATATTTTGAAACCTGTTGCTACAGCATGGGCAATGAAATGCTTAACTATAGTGATTCTATTAAGTGATATAAGCAAGTCGGCAGAGTGTGGCCAAAAAGCTTTGCCACCTTCATAAGCACCCATCACTTGATGTCATTCTTCCTCTCATTCAAGAGATTGATGGACAGGGACAGAAAAATAAAGGGAACTAGGGCAAACTAAGCTTGTGTCCTGTAGACAGCTTAACAGGGGAAGATAACAGGATTTTTGTTTTGTTTTCAGCTTTGGCATCGATCACAGAGATGAAGAAAGGAAAACTATTACAGACACACTATGGTTCTCAATTTAGTTTCGTTTCAAAGTTATGTGGTCTTAATACAACAGATAAGAGCCATATATATGAATACCACGACCTAGTGACCCTTTGCCTTATCATAAAAGCACTGTAAAAAGATTCAGAGACAGATTGTTCCTAATCATAATATACAATTAAAAATAATAAGAGCCAATTCTTCTATTGTGGCAGTTTACATGAACAGATAATTAGATTTAAACAAAGGGTTTTAATATACATATATAATATTTTTATATTTAAGGTGTTATATATTAAAAACAAGGATTTAACATATCTGTATATATTAAAATCCTATGTCAAACTAATTTGTTGACAATATATCAGAAAATACACACAAATGCATAAATAACCCATCCATCAAATCTTTACTTATGTTTTTCAGTGTCAGTAAATCAGTTTAGTCTCATAATTTCCCATTAGATAAGCATTAAAATCATCCCTTCGTAACCTTAATTACCTGACAAACTTAAAATTACCTAGTTACTAAATGGTGAAAAATAAACTTGAATCCAGGACTCCCAGCTTTAAGTCTTGATTGTTTCTTTATATGCCATGCAGCCACTTAGAGAATGTCATCTCAGACAATTCACCTAGCAGTCACTGAAACATTTGAACAAAGTGGGTCATAAAGGGTCATGATGCTTAATCTGACAGAGGGTTGAGAACATGGAAACATCAAATAACATATGTGTCCTGGGAAAAAAAGTAATTCAATATAGTCAGATTATGGGAAGATATGAGATGGAGTAGCAGAAGTGGTAGATGAAGGTTCTAGAAAAGGAATTTAGTAAAATATTGTGAAAAGGATCTATATGCCATGCCCTGTGAGCAGGGAGAGGTTAACTCAGCAGCCCTGGGATGCTAAACTCTAAAGTTCTACACTTGAAGTGAAAGGACAAATTTTTTTCCCTGGCCAGCTCCTGTCAGATGATCTCTGGGAATTTGGAATATTCTGTGTGATTTTTTATTCTGTATTTTTGATTCTGAGGCCTTGGGATACAGGGATCTACCAGGTTGATCAGATAAATGCATCTTAACTCTGTGATTTAAGGTGAATGCCTATTTTTGCTGGGAGGTGAGGGGTTATCTGAGTAGCTGAGTCCCCTGCATACTTATGTCACTGATGCCAATAAAACTCAGGAGAACAAGGCTCTAGTGAACTTCCCCGGCTGGCAATGTTTCTCATGTGTCGTCACACATGATAGCTGGGAAAATTAAGTATGTCCCTATGGTTTATTTTGGACTTCGCCCCCTTTACCTTCCCCCTTTGCTGATCTTAATCTGTGTCCTTTCACTGTAATAAATCATAATTATGGGTAAATAGCTTTTCTGAGTCCTCACTGAGCCTAAGGATGGTACTGGAGAACTCCAGATCCCCAGCATATCATGGTATTTGATTTTTATCCTCTACACAATTGAAAATTACAATAGCTTTTAAAGAAACAGGGGTTTATATTTATTCATTCATTTAATAAATTACTATTGAGTGCCTTCTATGTATCAGACCTATGGCTATGGGAATTCGACAGTGCAGACAATAAATATAATTTCTGCCTTTGATGTCCATCTGAAGCACGTAATAGTTAAAGTAAGTAATTTAACTTCATATTCTAATATGATTTCTATTTTACCAAAATAAGTAGACTGTGGCTATGTGGAGAAGCTTATATTAGGGGCACTGAGGAGGACTAATCCCCCTAAAGGAATTTTTTCCTAATTTTTTCCTAAGGTTGTACCAGAAAGGCTAATATTAGGGCTTTCTCCCCCTTTCCCCACCTAAGGTTTTGACTTCAATTAATGCAGTACCAGATATGAAGAAGGGTAATAACAAGCAATAATCACTTACATGTATACTTAAGTGATACTCAATTATGCTTTAAGATTGCTAAGTGAAACATGTAAATGTATCAGAGCCAATCCTGAAACGGAGAGGTAAGGAAGCTGGACAACGGCCGGTGTCTGCAGCAGGAGAAAATGCTTGGGGCAGTTATTGCTAAAGGACTTTGCAAGTAAGCTTTATACAGGTCAAATATCTAACAGTGGACTGTGATGAAAGAAAATAAAAATGTGACTTCCACTTAGTTCTTTATGCAAAAACAAAAGAGAAAAACGGGCATTTCCTTTCCACTCAGGATAATTTCTAAGTCCTTTGGACTATTATGTAAATGAAAAAGAAAATTCAATTTGTAATTATTAAGAGGATTAATAATTAATCAATCACTTAAGGGAATTAAAAAAAAACACCAGCTTAAAAAAATCTTCAAAGGTGTAATTTTTAACGGATGTTATTGTGTTTCATTTGAAAAACTTAAATATGAATGGTTTAACAATTTGTCATTTTAGTGAAAGAACTGCTTTATTCCTCATCATAGTTCTATTGATTTTTTTCTCAACAAAGACACAATTTTTTCCTTTTGTTCAAAGTTCTGAGAGCTTTTTTTTCTTTTGCTATTTACACCTGTAAATCCTATTCACTTGAACTGTGCAATTTTAAATGAAAATTAAAGGAAAGATATGAAGAATTATAAGTTTGTGGTGGAGGGGGATTTCTCAACCTCAAATCTTTTCATACTTATTAGAATTTATTTTGAAGTTTAACACTCAACACCTCGGATAAAAAGTCAAGATTAATGAAAACATTCTTAGCACCTACAAATTTCTACTTGCCTGTTTAATCTTGTTTTCAAAAACATTTTAATATAATGATTTTATTAGAATGTATTGAATAAACAAGAGAAATATTCTTTTTCTGTGATATATATTCCCAAGCCCATTTATTGCTATAACAAAATAGAATGCTAATAGAAGATATTCTGTGAAGATAGATGTTCTAAATTCTCTTCCACTAAAAGAAGAGGCAGTGAATATTAAAATATTCTATTCTAATTCTAGTTCTCTTTCTATTTCCACCACATCTACAGTTACTTCTCCACTGAAGGCTTGAACCCCTCAAACTCCTTCATGAGGATTGGAATCAGCTTCTTCCAAACTCCTGTTAATGTAGATATTTTGACCTCTTCCCATGAATCACAATTGATTTTAATGGCATCTAGAATGGTCCATCATTTCCAAAAGGTTTTCAAGTGACTGCCCAGATTCCCTCAGAGGAACCTATGTCAGCTATAGCTTTAGGAAATGTATTTCTTAAATAATAAGACGTGAAAGTCAAAATGACTCCTTGATCCATGAGCTGCAGAATGGGTGCTGTGTCAGCAGGCATGACAACATTCAGCTCATTGTACAGCTCCATCAGAGCTCTTAGGTGACAAGGTGCATTGTCAATGGGCACTGGTACTTTTAAAGGAATCTAGTTTTTCTGAGCAGCAGGTCTCAACAATGGGTTTAAAATATTCAGTAAGCTATGTTGTAAGCAGATATGCTGTTATCCAGGATTTGTGGTTCCATTTCTAGAGCACAGGCAGAGCAGATTTAGCATAATTCTTAAGGGCCCTAGAATTTTCAAAATGACAAATGAGCAAAGGCTTCAACTTAGAGGCCATTGTAGGATTCTTTTTTGCCTGATTTCAATATTGTTGTATCTCAGGAAATAGGGAGGGCTGAGAAAATGGTGACAGATGGAGGAATGGCCAGTCGGTGGAGCAGTGGGACACTCACAACTTTTATCAGTTAAGTTTGCAATCTTACATGGGCATGGTTAGTGGCACCCCAAAACAATTACAATAGTAACATCAAAAATCACTAAGCCCAGATCACCAAAACAAATACAATAATAATAAAAAAGTTTGAAATATTGTGAGAATTACTAAAATGTGAAACAGAGAGACAAATGAGCAAATGCAATTGGAAAAATGGTGCTGATAGATTTCTCAATGCAGAGTTGTCACAAACGTTTAATTTGTAAAATATACAGTACCTGCGGAGTGTAATAAAGTGAAGCATAATAAAAGATTATGCATGTATCTGACTCAAGATAATGTGAGAAAAAGAAAAACTGAAATAAGATATAAGGAAAATGAAAAAAAAAGAATATATTAATAAGAATACAGAAAAATATCAAACTATAAAATAAAACCAAAGTTTTGTTTTTGGGGAAAAATGATAAGTAAATGGATAATTAATACATACTGGATAGAATATATCAGTAGGTTATAACAAATATAAGAAAAGTCTTACAAATATATTTGCAAAATATTTGGAAACGAAGAAACCAAATTTGTCCCAGAAGAGAAGAATGATCTAAACAGACAGATTTGAATAAAAAATGAAAAAAAATTGCCAGTGCTCATCTGAAAACAAACAAAATCCATATAAATATAAATAAAAGCACTAGTACCAGTTAATTCTATAAAAACAGAATTTTATGCTGTACAGCAGGACATAAAGCAAGTTTTGATAACACTGAATTGAAATAATAATAAATGTTATTTTACCATTGTAAAATTAAGCCAGAAATTAAGTACAAAAAAAAATAACTAAACAAATCCCCTAAATATTTGATAATTAGCAATTAATTTAAACATAATACATGTCTCAAAGAAGAAATCACAAGGAAGTTATGACATGTATTGAACTGAAACATAAAAAGTATAAAGTCGTGAAATTCACTTAAAGCTTTGTGTAGAAGAAAATTTATAGACATTAGTGTTTATATTAAAAAGATGAATGGCTGAAAATGATCCAAGTGTTTTGCTCAAAGTTAAAATAAAAGAGATAATTTTAAAGAAAATAATAGATAAATAATAAAATAGAAAAGTATATACTAGAGATAATAACTAAATCAAAAGTTAGCTTTTGAAAAGACTAATAAGTAAGCATACAACACTGAAAGTACAGATCAATAAAATCCAAAACAAACAAACACCACATCTTCTCCCAAAGAAAGAAGTACAGAACAAATAATTTACCAATGCCAGGATTGAAAAAACAGAGCATTACTATAAATTTATAGTCTTCAAAAGGATGAGAATGATATAAATACGTGTATACCGAAAAATGGCTGAAATGGGAGAGACGTAAAAAAATTCTAAACAAATAATAGGATGACTCCCAATATAAAACATCAAAGCAGTGACAAAAACAATGATATCATAACCAAGATGGGATTACTCCAAAAATTCATAATGGATTCATATTCATACATCAATTTGTAATATGCCATATTAACAGAAGTAAAAAAAACAGCAAAATAGAAGCAAATACCAACAGAGAAAATGAGTATAAAAATAGAGGCATAAAAAACCCATTTCATAAAATCCAACATGTTATTTCATAAAATTTCTTACCCACCCAACAAAAGAAAACTTCTCTATTAAAGGGAACACCAAAAATCCTAGAGTAAACATCAGATTAAATGACAAAATTTGAAAACTTTTTCTGAAATCAGAAATGACACATTTATGTCTACTATTACCGTGTGTATTCTTATATTTAACATTATAATGAAGGCCTCAGCCAGTGTAATAAGTAAAAATAAATATTAAATAGAAATAAATAAAATGGTATTCTTTATAACAGATATAAATGTAAAATACAGATTATTTTTTTAACATACAGGTAAACTATTAGAATTTATAAATAAATTTAGCTAACTTACTGGATACAAGTAAATGTACAAAAATCAATTTTATTTCTAAATACCAACAAGTTAATAAAGAAAAATATAACTAGTATTTTTAATAGCATAAAAACCACCACATAATAGGAATAACTCAGATAAAAGCCTTACAAAACCTCTATACTGAAAATAATAAAAATAACAGAATAAAATTAAAGAATACTCAAGTAAATGGAAGGCCATACCACGTTCATTGTTTAAAGAACCAATATTGCAAAGGACACAATTTTATCCATGTTGTTCTTTGGATACCATGAAATCCTGATGAACATCTCAGCACATTTGTTTATATGGAAATTAACAAGATTATTTACAAAAAGTGTTAAGAAGAGCTAAAAGTATCTTGAAAGACCAATATGGAGAACTCTGACTTCCAGAAATCTAAACTTATAAGAAAGATCACTAATTATGATTGTGTGACAATAGTGTAAGGGTAAACAAATAAACCACTGGAATTGAATAGAGAGCCCCCAAATAGAACCACACATGCATGGATTATTGATTTATAATGAAGATAGTACCACAGGACACATGGGAAAGATCAGACGTTTCAATAATTATTGCTGAGTCAACTGATCAGACATATTGGGAAAACAAAACATAATGAAACTAAATGTGAAGCCTACGTTCATGTATTTCCCAAAATAACTTTGATCACAGATATCACTGTAAATGGTAAATATACATAAAGGTTTTGAAATATAGAAACATTTGTTCATGCCTTTGCAAAGGTAAACAACTGGACACGAAGGACACTAAACAAAAGATTGATAAATTCAACTATGTTAAAATTAGAAAATTGTTTTCATCAAAAACAATCCACAAAGAAACAGAATTTTTTATAATACATATAATTAGCAAGGGACTTGTATCCAGAGTATGTAAACCTCAAATAACTAATAAGTAGACAAATGTGGTACAAAAAGTATGGGGAGACACTGGAAAAAGTACTTCACATAAAAGACTTTGTAAATCCCAAGACATATGAAGATGCACACCCTAGTCACCAGTAGAATGTGAAGGAAAACAATTAACTAACATACCTAAATGGGGAAATTTAAAAAAAATTTTAGGACATGAAACACCAATTTTAGGTGAGGACATGAAGTAACTTAAACTCTTAGACACGGCTGATGGGAGTGTAAATTTGGAAAACTCTTTGACAGTGTTTAGTGAAGCTGAAGATACACATCTTCTGCCATTACATCCTGAGCTTTATTGGACCTATTTCACTGTGATGTCCTCCCTCGACTTGCCCACACTGGCTGTACCACTGGAACCATGTTCTTCCTTCTCATACCTGTCCTATTTATACTTAACTCTCGCTTAGTCCCTTTAAAATACTGTTCTAATATTCTTAACTAAAGTGTTTAAAAACAGATCTGTAGCATTTGCCATAGATGATCAACACCTTAATCTAAATAAAACAAATTCAGAAATAAAGATCTTATTTTAATGTCAGAGATTTAACTGAAAAACTGTTGGTTTTTCTCACTAACTAATGGTGAGGCAGCACCCATATTAGTTAGCAGAAATAGCATCAGAGTCAGACCCCATTGGGGCCAAATCCTGATTCTAATATGCTCTGATTTAGTGAATGTGGGCAAATTATTTAATCAGTGGGACCTTCATTGGAACATGGAAGACAGTTTGGAGCAAACTGGGAAGAGTAGGTGATCCCACAGTAAGAAGTTTTATTTCTTGATGTGAATGACATAGGTTTGTTCATATCATGAAATACATACATCTGCAAAATTATAATTTGTGTACTTTCCCATAATAAAAGTTTATTTAAAATAAAAGGTAACTATGTTTATCAGCATATGGAGCTCATAAATTTTCATTATGTTCACTGCATTAAACTCCAGCTCTGTGGCATCTCAGGTGTGCTTCAGCTCAGGTTTGAAAATCTAGGAAAGAGAATCTGATGAGTTGCTCAAATTTGGAGCAATTCCATTTCCAATTCCAAGTTCCCAGTGAGAGATGCAGGGTTAATATGATTAGGAGCACAAACAGAATATTCTAACTGGTGCATGGTAAATCAGTTCTCCAAAGATGTTTGGGATGGTAATAATGTTATCAAGAATAAACGGTAAACATGCGGTTGAAAAACACAAGATGCTCACACCTTTAACGGTTCATCAACAGACACTGGTTAATTATTTTATATATACTCAATGTTATTATATCTAAAAAGTTGTATTTCTAGCAAACAGTGACAAATACTCTAGAACCTGGAGTTAAAATTTTAGCTTTTACTAAAAAAAAAAAAAATTGTAACTATTTTTGAAGTAATTTTTAGCTTTTGATACATTTTAAATATTTTTCATGGCCAAAGTACATAACTTTGTTTTAAAATTATGGATATAATTAAAATATATACTTTAAAAAAATTTAGATTATTTAAAACTTATGGGGTCTTATATGCAATGAACAAATGTAACAAATAAAATATCCTATTTAAAATGCTTGAATCACCTATATTTTAATTGTAAGTTGCCTTTTTAGAAATTCTGCTTCAGCATAAAATACTAACCAATAATAACAATAAGAATGATAAAAATAAATGCTTATTGATTATTTATTCTTTCAGGTCTGCTATAGATGGAATGTTTGTGTCTTCCAAAAATTCCCATGTTGAAACCTAAACTCCAGTGTGATGGTATCTGGAGGTGGGGCCTTTGAGAGGTGATTAGATAGTGAGGAGGAAGCCTACTTGAATGGGATTGGTGACCTTATAAATGAGACCCAAGGGAGCTGCCTCACATGGTCCTCTGCCGTGTGAATACACTACAAGAAGATGACCAACCGTAAGCCAGGAAGTAAGCTCTCACTAGACTCCAAATCTACCAGTGGCTTAGTCTTGGACTTCCAGCCTCCATAACTGTGAGAAATAAGTATCTCTTCTTTAAAGCCACCCAGTCTATGGTATTTCTACAGAAGCCAGAACAGACTAAAACAAGGCCCAGTTCTAAGGATTCTAGCTGAGTATGTGATTTAATCCTTAAAATACTGATCTGAACATTATTATGACCATTTAATGGAGAATTGAACTAATAAGAACTGAGACACTGAGAGATGAATTTCTTCAAGTTCACTTTATCAGAATATATTAGAACCAGAATTTGACCCCAAGGGGACTGAGTCTGTTGCCTATCTTAATTAACACGGTTTTTCTGCTAAAGAGGGATAAAAAAGACTTCATTAAGTATTAAAAGGAGAGGAAAGGGGAGAAGGGAATGTGTCCCCCAAGGGTACAGTCAGTATAGGCCAATCAAGGTGGGCCATCACCAAAAAATCAACAGATCCAATAAAATCAAAGAGAAGTAGGGAGATGAGTCCAAAAAGAAGTTTACTACCTGTTATCTTTCTTTGAGTTCAAAAATACACTCTGAGCTGGTCTGATTTTCCCATCAACTGAAAAAACAAAGACTATCAGAGAAGAAAATCACTTCTAACAATGAAAACAATGACCAAGAACAATATCACATTTTAGCAGGAATGGGATGGATAGAGTTAAAGCAAACTAGGACAAAGAAAATCCAAACTCTAACAGTTGAAGTGCTTAACTGCCAGAGGGAAATGGTGTCCTGGGAGATAAACAGGCAGAACATAAGGCAAAGAAAGGAAGAGAGAAGCCTGGGGGCAGAGGAAAGAGCTGAGTGCCTCTGTAGAATAGAGAGAATAGGAAAGACAGAGAAATTAGTACCTGATGTGAATAAAGAAAATAAGAAAGCCAAAGGAAAAGAAAAATGATGCAACTGGAATTTCAAAAGATGATAACGAGAGATGTTATATTTGAAGATCCAAATGAAAACACATTTAAATAGTACAAATAGATTCATAAGTTATTTCCTTACAAAATTTGAAATAATTTTACCAGCTAATTTAACTTTTTTAGAATGATATACATAAAGTGATTAAGTATTTACATGCTAGATGATAAACAAGGCAAATTTATCATAGACAGGCATCTGCAATATGCCATGTGAATGGCACTATTCAATAAGAGCTTACTTTTCAAATACTAAGGTTTATTTTTTAACAGTGAAAATATATATACATAACTTAAAATTCCTATTTTAGATATTTCTAAGCACACCAGTTCACTGCATTAAGTATATGCACACTGTAGTGCAACCGTCGGCACCAACCATCTCCTGAACTTTTATCATGTTGCACAAATAGAAGCTACTAAGTTAAATTTTTACAAAACTTTATGCATAGGCACACCTATGTCATTTGAGAATTGTAACTAAGAACCCCAGCCCTTCATTAACTGGCCCACATAAAATCTTACACAATTTTCTTCTATTCACCCACAAAAACAATACTGACTTAATTCTCTTCAGATGCTTTTTTCTTTTAACACCAAAGTTTCAATAAACAAATTAAAGTGAAAAATAGACATTTGGGTTTCTAGAAAAATTAAACAAGCCATTATTCTTTAAAATTAATATTTGAAAAACTGAAAAGCTATGATAAAAATTAATTCTGGGGTATATCAACTGATACAACATTTCCATATGTCTTTGCCAATCAGTAAATTTTTGGGGATAGCTAAAAAACAGCAGTATCAACGAAACTGCTAAAACATTTGGCCCCATCAATTTTCTAGGAAACTTAAAGGCAGTATCATGGGCTTCGAATGAAGTAATACGCACAGCAAATTGATTTTCTCTGTATATGGGGCCTTTCTGTTTCTCATAAGAACTGATCATTTCCAGAACTTCATTTAGTGAAGCTCAATTTAGTTTAGGATTGCCCAAATATACCTATACACTTTGGATTAGGTTTCTTTCCTTTAAAAACTGAAGTCTGTCAATTCAACTGTATGAGAAGAATTTTGTTGATATTTTAATCAACATAAGAAGAACACTTGACTTGGAAAACTTTAATTATTGTTTATAATTTGGTATGAACACTATTTATGTAAGACATCATACATTATCGAAGAAGAGCAAACGGAAACAGTAAACATACTCTTCTTTATTCTGCACTGTGACTTTCACGTTAGGCAAGAATAGGTAAGAGCAGTCACCTTATAGTCCACACCTGATAATTGGAGTCTCTGTTCTATTCTTGAATTTGTAAGTATAAGGAACTGCCATAGTTTAACACTTCTTACTGAAACTACAATCACAAAACATTTACATCTCCTGGGAAATAAAGCAGTATGAGAAATTACCATTTACCTTAATTTTTAATAAAAAACACAATCATTTTAAGAAATTATACTTTAGAACAAGTGTATTATGTCGACATGAAAATTAGTGCATTGCATCAAAAAGAAAGTGTGTTTCACTGCTAGCTTAGCAACCTGTAAGAAGAAAGCTGAAAACATATTTACAAAAGATACCATAGAAAGCAATTTTCCACTTGTCTGAATTGCAAATAACTAATGTTACTAATACAATAAAGAAACATATACTAGATTAACATCAAAGGATCTCTGTATTAAATTATGAAGGATTTGCAGACTGCTACATTGTACACGGATTAATCATAGCCTTTAAGATACATGAGTTGTGCTAAAAAAAAAAAAACTAAGATGTATTAAAAAGAAGTATGTGGGGAATTTTTATAGTTACATGATATTAACCACTAGAGTTAATGTAAAAAAAATGAGACATGGGTCTTCTCGCTAGTTACACACAATTCTATAAACAAAATCATCAAAATGTGCACAACTATGTCAAATCTATTGATATGTTCTACAATCCTAAATAATGACAGACTTTAAACTCCATATACTTTAGGCTTTTTATATATAATACCTTTATATATATGTATAATATACACTCAGAACAGTGCACATGTACCTGAATATATAAATAAATACATGGTGTTACAAAATAAAGAAAGCCTCATGCTTCATAATAAAAAGTTATGAAAAAGTTATGATACACTCTGTGGACATATTTCTATTCATTAAAAATAATGTATTTTCATGAAAAATTTATCGAAATTAAAATTTATCTAAAGTAAAAGCACATGGAAGTTGGTATGTGTGAAGTTTAAAAACTAATAATTCTTAGATAACTCAACACTAACTAGTTTACTGAGTATAGCCTACACACAAGGAATTTGAATTTTTAAGTTTTTTTCTGCACAGGGTTCAAGTTGATACCCATTGTGCAGACACACTCATATGAGAGACCTTGGTGTGTGTGTGCATGTGTGTGTGGGTGGGTGGGTGTGTGTGGGTGTGTGTGTGATTGGTGAGAATCTTCCCAGTGTTTTATTGCTTTTTTGTTGTTGTTGAGGTATAGTGACATAATATTACATTAGTTTCAGGTGTACAACAGAGTGACTCAAAATTTTTATACTTTATATTTCAATTAAAATTATTATAAAATATAAACTACACTCCCCGTCCTGTACAATATATCCTCGTAGCTTTGTACATGGTAGTTTGTGCCTCCTAATCCCCTACCCCTAGGCTGCTCCTCCCCCATTCCCTCTCCCCACTGGGAATCACTAGTTTGTTCTGTACATCTGTGAGTCTGTTTTTGTTTAGTAATATTCATTTCTTTCTTTTATATTTTAGGTTCCACATATAAATGATAACATACAGTGTTTGTCTTTCTCTGTCTGACTTATTTCACTAAGCATACTACCCACCAGGTCCATCCATGTTACTGCAAATGGCCAAATTTCATTATTCTTTACGGTTGAACACTTTTCCATTGTATATTTATACATCTTCTTTATCCACTCATCTGTTGATGGACAGACACTTAGATTATTTCCATACCTTTGCTATTGTAAATAATATTGCTATGAACACTGGGGTGCATGTATAGTTTCAAATATAGTGTTTTCATTTGCTTTGAATATATACCCAGGAATGAATTACTGGATCATTTGGCAGTTCTATTTTTAGTTTTTCAGGAACCTCCACACTGTTTTCCACAGTGGTTACACCAATTTACGTTCCCACCAACAGTGTATGAAGGTTCCCTTTTCTCCACATCCTCACCATCAATTGCTATTTGTGGTGGCCATTCTGACAGGTGTGAGGTGATAGCTCACTGTGGTTTTGATTTGCATTTCTCTAATGATTAATTATGTTGACCCTCTTTTCATGTGCCTGTTGGTCATCTGTATAACTTCTTTGGAAAAATGTCTATTCAGGTCTTCTGCTCATTTTTCAACTGAGTTGTTCTTTCTTTTAATATATTGAGTAGTACAAGATTTTATATATTTTGGATATTAACCCCTTATCAGTCATATCATTTGCAAATATTTTCTCCCATTCAATAGGTTGTCTTTTCATTTAGTCAGTGGTTTTCATTGCTGTGTAAAAGCTTTAAAGTTTAATTAGGTCCAATTGGTTTATTTTTGCTTTTGCTTCCTTTGCCTTAGGTGACAGATCCAAAAAAATACTGCTACTATTTATGTCAAAGAGTGTTCTACTTATGTTTTCTCCTAGGAGATTTATGTTTTCCAGTCTTTCATTTAGGTCTTTTATCCATTTTGAGTTTATATTTTTTTATCTGGTGTGAGAAAATGTTCTAATTTCATTCTTTTACATGTGGTTGTCTAGTTTTCTCAGCACTGCTTATTGAAGAAACTGTCTTTTCCCAATTGTATATCCATGCCTAATTTGTTGTAGATTAATTAACCATAAGCATGTGGGTTTATTTCTGGGCTCTCTATTCCCTTCCATTGATCAATGAGTCTATTTTTGTACCATTATCATACTCTTTTGATTACTGTACCTTTGTAGCATAGTCTGAAGTCAGGAAGTGTGATACTTTCAGCTCTGTTCTTCTTTCTCAGGATTGTTTTGGCTATTGGGGGTATTTTGTGTTTCCATGCAAATTTTTAAACTATTTGTTGTAGTTCTGTGAAAAATACCATTGATATTTTGATAGGATTTCATTGAATCTGTAGACTCCCTTGAGTAGTATGATCATTTTAACAATATTAATTCTTCCAATCCATGAACACAGTATAGTTTTCCATTTGTTTGTGTAGCCTTCAATTTCTTTTATCAGTGTTTTATAGTTTTCCAAGTATAGGTCTTTTACATCCTTAGCTAGATTTATTTCTAGGTATTTTATTCTTTTTCATGTGACTGTAAATGGGATTATTTTATTAATTTCTTTTTTTGATAGTTCATTGCTAGGATATAGGAATACAACAGATTTCTTTATAACAATTTTGTACCCTGCAACTTGACCATATTCACTGATGAGCTCTAGACATTTTTTGGTGCATCTTTTGGATTTTTCGATATATACTACCAAGTCATCTGCAAACAGTAACAGTTTTACTTCTCCCTTTCCAATTTGGATTCCTTTTATTTCTTTATCTTGTCTGACTGCTGTGTCTAGGACATCCAATACCATTTTGAATAACAGTGGCAAGAGTGGGCATTCTTGTCTTGCTCCTGATCTTAGAGCAAATGCTTCCAGCTTTTCACCATTAAGTATGATGTTAGCTGCGGGATTATCATATAATCTTATGATTTTTATTCATCAATTTGTTAATGTGATATATCACATTGATTGATTTGTAGATATGAAAATCCTTGCATCCGTGGGACAAACCCCACTTGATCACGATGTACAATCTTTTTAATGTATCATTGGATTTGGTTTGCTAATATTTTATTATGGATTTTCGCATCTATGTTCACTGGTGATACTGGCCTGTAATTTTCTTTTTCTCTTAATATCTTTGCTTGGTTTTGGTATCAGCATGAGGCTGGCCTCACAGAATGAGTTCAGAAGCATTCCTTCCTCTGCAATTCTTTTTGGAATAGTTTTAGAAGGATAGGTGTTAACTGTTATCTAAATATTTTATAGAACTCACCTGTGAAAACTTCTGGTCCTGGACTTTTGTTGTTGGGAGTTTTTGTTTGTTTGTTTTATTACTGATTCAATTTCATTACTGGTAATTGGTCTGTACATATTTTCTATTTCTTCCTGGTTCAGTCTTGAGAGAGTGTACATTTTTAGGAATTTGTCCTTTTCTCCTAGATTGATTATTTTATTGGCACATAGTTGCTCTTAGTAATATTTTATAATCCACTGTATTTCTGTGGTGTAGATTGTAACTTCTTTTTCATTTCTGATTTTATCCGTTTGGGCCCACTCTCTTTTTTTCTTGACGAGTCAGGCTAAAGAGTTATCAAGTTTGTTTATCTTTTTAAAGAACCACCTCTTAGTTTCATTGATCTTTTCTATTGTTTTCTTTCATCTCTATTTCATTTATTTCTGATTTGATCTTTATGATTTCTTTCATTCTACTAAATTTGGGCTTTGTTTGTTCTTTTCCTAGTTCCTTTAGGTGTAAGATTAGGTTGTTTATTTGAGATTTTTCTTGTTTCTTCAGGTAGACTTACATCACTATAAACATCCCTTTTAGAACTGCTCTTGCTGCATCCCACAGATTTTGGATCATTATGTTTTCATTTTCATTTACCTCCAGGTATCTTTTGATTTCTTCTTCATTTTCTTCAGTGATCCATTCATCAGTAGCATATTATTTAGCCTCATGTTCATGTTTTTTGCAGTATTTTCTTGTAGATGATTTCTAGTCTCATGGTGTTGCAGTTGGAAAAAATGCTTCTTATGATTTCAGTTTTCTTAAAATTACCAAGACTTGTTTTGTGGTCCAGCATGTGATACATCCTGGAGAATGTTCCATGTGCACTTGAGAAGAATGTGTATTCTGCTGCTTTTGTATGGAATGCTCTCATTATATCTCTATAAAGCACATTTGGTCTAATGTGTCATTTAATGCCAGTGTTTCCTTATTGATTTTCTGTCTGAATGATCTGTCCATTGATGTAAGTGAGGTATTAAAATCCCCTACTATTATTATGTTACTGTAAATTTCTCCTTTTACGTCAGTTAACATTTGCTTTACGTATTTAGGTGCTCCTATGTTGGCTGCATATATATTTACAATTATTATATATTCTTGAATTGATTCCTTCATCATTATGTAACGTCCTTTGTCTCCTATAACAGTCTTTAAAGTCTATTTTGTCTGATGTAAGTATTGCTACCCCAGCTTTCATTTGATTTCCAGTTGCATGAAATACCTTTTTGCATCCCCTAACATTCAGTCTGTGTGTGTCTGTAGATCTGAAGTGAGTCTCTTGTAGGCAGCATATGTTGGTCTTGTTTTTGTAACCATTCTAACACTCCATGTCTTCTGATCAGAGCATTTAGTCCATGTAAAGTAATTATTGATAGGTATGTACTTACTGTCATTTTATTAATTGTTTGGGAGTTGTTTTGTAGTTCTTTTTTTCTTCTTCTTGTTTTCTACCCTTGTGATTTGATAATCATCCTTAGTGTTACGTATGGATTTCTTTCTCTTTTTTGCATGTGTATCTATCATAACTTTTTGGGTTGTGTTTACCATGTGGTTTATATATAGCAATCTAACTATACCTATCCTATAGATATATAGATAAGTCTACATATATATAGATATAATAGATGGAATTATTTTAAATTGCTGATTTCTTAATTTCAAATGCATTTTAACAATTCTCCATTTTACTCCCCTCCCCCTACGATTACTGTTTTTGCCATATTTTACAGCTTTTTGTTTTCTGTATGAATTGCTTATTGTGAGCATAGACGATTTTACTACTTTCATCTTCTAACCTCCCTACTAGCTTTGTTTGTCACTGATTTACTACTTTTACCAATGAGATTTTTCCTTTCATAATTTGCATGTTTCTAGTTGTGGCCTTTTCTTTTTTGCTTAGCGAAGTTCCTTTAGTATTTCTTGTAAAGCTGGTTTGGTGGTGCTGAACTCTTATCTTTTGTTTGTCTGTAAAACTTTTGATCTCTCCATCAAATCTGAATGAGAGCCTTGCCAGGTTAAATATTCTTGGTGGTAGTTTTTTTCCTTTCATCACTTTAAATATATCATGCCACTCCCTTCTGGTCTGCAGAGTTTCTGCTGAAAAGTCAGCTGATAGTCTTATAGGAGTTTCCTTGTATGAAATTTGTCACTTTTCTCTTGCTGCTTTTAATATTCTCTCTTTTATCTTCAATTTTTGCCATTTTAATTATGACGTGTCTTGGTGTGGTCCTCTTTGGGTCGATCCTATTTGGGACTCTCTGTGCTTCCTGTACACGAATGTGTGTTTCCTTTCCCAGGTTAGTGAAGTTTTCAGCTATTGTGTATTCAAATACGTTCTTTGCCCCTTTCTTTCTCTCTCTTCTCATTCTGAGATCCCTATAATGCAAATGTTAGTACACTTGATGTTTTCCAAGAAATCTCTTAAACTGACCTCCTTTCTTCTTATTTTTTATTCTTTATGTTCATCTTCAGTGATTACCACTATTTCACTTCACTGATCCATTCCTCTGTATCATCCAATCTACTGTTGATTCCTTCTATTGTATATTTTATTTCAGCTACGGTAGTCTTAAATTCTGTTTGGTTCTTCTTTATGTCTTATAACTCTGTTAAAATTCTCACTTCATTCATCCACTCTTCTTCCTAAGTTCTTTGATCATCTTTATGATCACTTCCTTGAACTCTTTATTGGGTAGATTGCCTACCTCCACTTGACTTAGTTCTTCTGTGGTTTACCTTGTCCTATCATTTGGTATGTTCTTTTTTACTTCCATGTATCTGATAAGTTGGCTACATTTCCCGACTTTGGAGAAGTGGCCTTTTATAGGAGATGTCCTATGAGTCCCAGCAGTGCACTCACCTCTGGTCACCAGAGCTATATACTCTAGGGGTGCCTCCTCTGTGGGCTGCTTGTGTCCTTCTGTTGTGGTGGGCTGACTACTATGGACTGTCTGGCAGGTGTGGCTGGCCCGTCGTCCAGTTGGTTACCACGCCCTGCCTTTGTGAGGCTACTGGCTGCTAGTCGGCAGGGCTGTGTCGTGAAGAAACTGGCTGCAGCATTTGGGGGGCCCTGTTGCTAGTCTGGCTCACTGGCAGTCAGAGCTATGTACTGGAGTTAGGGGGTGGTGGTTGCAGGGCTGTGGTTTCCAGATCTTAGTGTTGGTCTGCTGGTGGGTGGGAGTGTTCTTGACAAAATTCTCTACAGGTCCCAGGCTGTCCCAAAGCCGGTGATGGCCTGCTGGATCTTGGGGCTGTTGGATGAGGAGTCCAAGCCATCTCGGATCTGGTGCCAGCCTGCTGATGTGTTGGCTAGGACCTCACAAGGTAGGTTGTGGTGCTGTGGTGGTCCTGGGTCCAGTGCCTGCCCACTGGTGTGTAAAGTCATGGTCCAGGAGATCCTACGGCTGGTGCCCAGCTACCAGTGGGTGAATCCAGGTCCTCAGGCTAGTGCCAACCCACAGGCAGCAGAGCCAGCTCCTGGGGTTTCTGGCTGCAGGGACTAGGGGTCCCAGAGCTGGTGTTGAACTGCTGATGGATGGTGCCAGTTGCTGACACAGCTGGCGGCAGGGTCCACAGTGTCCTGAGCTTGTATCAGCCCACTGGTGAGTGGGACCGGATCCCAGGGCGGCTGTCTGAGGAGCCGAGGGTGTCTCAGAGCTGATGTTGGCCTGCTGGTGGGTAGGCTGGTTCCTGCCATGGCAGGTTGCAGGCCTGCAGCAGTCCTGGGGCTGGGGTCTGCCTACTAAGTGGGTAGGGCCGGGGCCCAGGGTGTCATGGGGCTAGTGCTTGCCCACTTGTGGGTGAGGCCTGTCGCGAGGCTAGAGCCAGCTCGCTGGTGGATGGGACTGGGCCCAGGGTGTTCTGTGGCTGGCAGCCAGCCACTGGTGGGCAGAGCCAGGTCCCAGGGTCTCTGGCTACAGGACCGCGCCCGGCCCCAGGTCTAGTGCCTGTGCACTGGTCTGTGGCGCCATGTCCAGAGACGGCTGGGGCTCGGGGTCTCCTAAGGCAGCCTGCCTGCTGGTGGGCGGGGCTGTGCCCCCGTGTGGATAGCTGCTTGGCCTGAGGCCTCCCAGTGCTGGTGCCTACAGGCTGCTGGGCAGGGGCAGGGCTGGGTCCTGAAGCTAATAAGCTGGAAAGAGGGTTCTAAAATGGTGCTTGCAAGCCAACTGTGTCCATGATGGTAGAAGTAACTCCCCAAAATGGCTGCTGCCAGTGTCTATGTCCCCAAGGTGAGCTCCAGAGAGGCTTCCTGCCTCTCTGGGAGACTCTTCAAGACCAGTAAGTGGGTCTGACCCAGGCTCCTTTCAAATTACTGCTTCTTGCCCGGGTCCCAGAGGGTGTAGATTTCGTGAGCACCACTGAAGAGTGGAGTCTCCATTTCCCACAGCCCTCTGGGTCTCCTGAAAGTAAGCCCTGCTGGCCTTCAAAGCCAAATATGCTGGAGGCTCTTCTTCTTGGTGCAAGACCCCCAGGCTGGGGAGCCCAATGTGGGGCTCAGACTCCTCAGTCCTTAGGGAGAACCTCTGCAATTATAATTATTCTCCCATTGTTGGGTTACCCATCTAGGAGTATGGGTCTTGACTAAATCACAACTCTGCCCCTACTGTCCATCTCGATGTGGTACCTTCTTTATATCTTTAGCTGTAGAAGATCCTTTCTGGTATATTCTGGACTTTCTCATCAGTAGTGGTTCTGTAATTTCAGTGTGCCTGTGAGAGGAGGTGAGCTCAGGGTCTTCCTACTCTTCCATCTTCCATAAACGTCCAATTTCTTGTTTCTTTTTGAAATTTGTTTTATTAATTTTCAGAGCTGTCAAGACACCTGTATCCTCCATCTGATATTCTGGATTTATAGTCCTGTAGTTACAGGATTTCATTTTTATTTTAAATGGCGTAATCATCATTAATATTCCTATAAGAAAATATTCCAATTCATTATTTTTCAAGACAACATAGGTTCTCATACATATTTTCAAAAACAACTTATTTTGTTGAACTTCAGCTTTTGTTCTACTAAGAAACTTATTTATTTTATTTATTATTATTATTATTTTTTTGACTGCGCCACACAGATTGTGGGATCTTAGTTCCTCAACCAGGGATTGAACCCAGGCCTTTGGCAGTGACAGCATTAAGTGCTAACCACTGGACCACCAGGGAATTCCCGAAAATTATTATTTTAAATTCTTATCATCATGCTGGAAATTCTTTTATAGGATACAGCTGTTCAAGTAACAACTTAAACTTGACAGGTAGTTGTAATATCTATGAAATGGGGAATTATCCATCACTGATTAACACTGTAATATAAAGACTACTTGTAAGAAACAATAGAAAGAACATTTAAATATTTGCAAAAATCATACTACTTCTAATTCATTTTAATATACTAAGCTTGGCATTTTAAATGAATAAAGAAAATGGATAATGGAAAGTTTTCTTTCCATTTATTATTTCCCATTATTATACTAGTTACAAATGAATGTCACAAGAAAAATGCAAAATCCTAATTAAAATATTATCTGCCTACTAAGCACCAATTCTTTATGTTGAATATACTGGCACATACTCATTTTCTGACTACTGGATATATTACATTATATAACAATTAAAAATAAATTATACCTGAAACAAAATGTTCTCTATGATAACTATATCTGGTGAAATCAGGTCATAATTATGTTTTTTTAAAATAATGTATTTAAATATGACATACAATGACATAATAGTTTCCAATTTTTTAATTTATAATTTTTATATTTGACATATTATATTATTTGACAATTTTATATTTAAAGATTCATGTTTTAGAGTTTATGTTAAGATACATTTTAATTTTCAATCTTAACTTCCTTGAGTAATAATATTGATTACCTGAAATATTATTAAAATATTTTCATCTACCAATACTTCGGCACTGCAATATTTTCAATTAAAACTTAATGTTCTACCAATCATAAGGATGTACTATAACAACTTAATATTTATTTATAAACACAGAGAAAATATAATCAGAACAGTTTTAATATACATTATTAAGTTCCCATTCTTTGACTATGAGTAATCTATGCATCATGTACATAGAACTTTTCAATTATTTCTCATTTGATTTACACAGAGCTCAGTAATTTAATTATTTTGCTTATAACTCACTGCAGCTAAAGCCTGTTGCAGAAAAAAAAGATAATAAATTGTGTGTAGAAAATTAAATGCATATATTCTTTTCTGCATACTGTCAGTCTTTATTTTTGTTAAGTTTTCATTACAGTGGCAGTTAAAATTGTCTGAATTTATTGTACACTCCTTAATTCATAAGGGATAGATCACCCATTAACTACACTAAAAAGGAATGAAGTTGACATTTGTTGAATAACTATATCCTGGGTGCTATATTGAATGATTTGTTCTCATTATACAAACTAGTATTTAAAATCATCCAGAGAGTTTTGTATTACCATTCCAGAAAGTTGATAATCATGACTATGTAACCTGCTCAAGGCCTCAATGAACCATTATACCATGCTGTCTGATCACACAGGGTAATAGTGATATTGTGTACAAAGAAAATATAAGAGGATGTATATGATATATATATATGGAGATGTAGTTGTGCTAAGGATAGATATTATAATGATATTATGCAGTTAGCTGAACTAAATAAATTTTAAACAGAGATAACATAGTGCAATGAGACAAAGCACTGCTTGAGTGAGAAATAAGTGGTCTACACTATTGTTTAAGTGGACATGAGAAGTAGATTTTCCTGCTTTGTGCAAAGGCTTAGAATTAATCATGAGCCTCTGGGGCAAAACTAAAAGTAAAGGTATGGATGAATGGATAAAGAAGATGTGGTAAATATATACAATGAAATATTACTCAGTGGTAAAAAGGAATGAAATTGGGTCATTTGTAGAGACATGGATGGACCTAGAGACTGTCATACAGAGTGAGGTAAGTCAGAACGAGAAAAACAAATATTGTATATTAACGCATATATGTGGAATCTAGAAAAATGGTACAGATAAACCGGTTTGCAAGGCAGAAATAGAGACACAGACATAGAGAATAAATGTATGGACACCAAGGGAGGACAGGGCCGGTGGGATGAACTGGGAGGTTGGGATTGACATATATACACTAATCTATATAAAATAGGTAACGAATGAGAACCTGCTGTAGAGCACAGGGGACTCCACTTCACTGTACAGTAGAAACTAACACAACATTGCAAAAAACTATACTTCAATTAAAAAAAAAAAAAAGTAAAGGTATGGGAGCACGAATTTGCTATCATTCTTTGTATATAATTGATAGGATCTGACATACTATTTTGGTAAATAATATATACTGATAAGCATATAGCTATTCACCATTTAGAATTCCAGTTAGAAAGACCCTATGTCAAAAAATATATATGTATATATCATTCTAGACATTGAAGTAATGGTCAGATTTCATCTGACTATAACTGGACTTCTTTTCTAGCTGGATGATAAATGAAGTTTAGTAAGTTGATCTATTAACTAAATTATCATTTAAAGCAATGGAAAGTAGAGCTACCATAGTGCAGCTTTAGCACATTACCTAATGAGAGAGAATTAGAGTAAGAAAACACACAAAGGATAACACTGATTTACTATGAAGGGAAATGAATCCATAATAATACTTTTTAATCTGTAGTGAGACACCTAAAATTATGTTTAGATTAAAAATGTGATCAGTGAAAATGTTGATGAGAAGTTTTTTAGATTTTGGAAAAGAACACTTCAAGGAGCATAGCATTTGAAAGACAGATTACTTTTAAGATTTATTACAATTTCATTAAACATAATGTAAAATATGAGAGTTAAGGTATTCCATTTAGTTCAGGTATCCCTTCAAACACTGCCACAATTTATATTCCAAAGTGTATTGAGTAAATCAGCAAATTTAATTCCGGGTACATATAATACTCTATTTGGTTTGTTTTCCATGTACTGAGACTGAACCATTGATTATATATATCATGACGATAAGATATCTAACTAGTATTTATAATATATATGGCCATAAGTTGTGTAAGTCTTACAATGCCAATTTACTTCCAAAAATTCATCAGGCAATTAGCAATCAGAAATTGCTTGAAAAGAAACTGAAAAATTCTGCTCATAAGTCTCTGAAGGAACAAAAGTAATGTCTGTTTAAAAAAATTTTTTCTATCTGTTAAGATGAAAGGAAGAAAAGTAATTTTCAAGTAAGACATTAAACCATATATCCAAACTATTAAGAAGTTTGTCATCTTATTTATATTACAAGGTATTGAGTATGAAAAATTATAATTGTGCTCTTAACCTGCAGTATTTAGGTGATTTCTATAAGGACCAGTAGTAGAAAAAAGCTAAGAAATACTATTACCCTTGTCAGTGTTAATTTTGACAAGTCAACGTGGATGGCTCTCCATCACTCTATGAATTCTAGGGATTAATATAGGGCTTTGCTTCCTGTCTTGTCAATCAAATCTCTTATCTTTCTCTAACAATAAATTCAACTTTATTAATAAATTTATGTGTTCTCCCAATCACTTGCTCTTTTGAGATTTTAATTATCTTTCTTGTTCCAATTCTGTAAATACTCTTTAGAGTCTTCAGTGGCTCACTAATTTTTAACATTAATTATGTTCATAGATTATATAGAAATAGTTTATACTGTGCATAGTTTTAAAATATTTTACAATTTCTCCTGAACACATTCCTAAATATGTTGATTTCAATACAGTCTGAAGAACTGATTTCACTTGCCAGCCAAGTCTACTATTTAAAGATTCAATATTTTCTGCTCTCATCTGTCGAACACAATGTATCTTTGCAAACATCAGAACTGATTATTCTGGGCACTCACCCGTAATGAAGGCTGAGATCTGTAGTTACTTACTTTACTATGTTTAATTCCTAAGACTAAGTTCTGAAAGCTAAAATTGAATTATTTCTAGAACTGAAAAAGGCAAATAGTTTTACTTTAAATTATGAAAGATATTCTAAACTCAAACCGTTTTCACTTTTAGTTATTCTGTGATTAAATAATATTCACTGTGTTAATTTTCTAAGTATATATGAATATCCTGACACCTTTTAGGCCCTAACTTTTATTTTTACTGTTACATTTAGGAAATATATTATTTTCATAAACAACATTCACTTATTCCTTCTTTCACTAATCAAATATTTATTGACTACTTACACTGTACTAGATATTGTCTTAGGTACAGAGCTTATAGAAATAAACAAGATAAGCCTTTCTATATTTATATTTTTCCTAAGAAGTTTTTAATACTTAGTTCTTTGGTGCATACCTTTATTGTCTGGTATTATAATACTGTTAATAGTCTCAATATTAAGCTAAGGTCTTCATACATAAGTTCCTAGTAGTTTAATTTTAACTTATATTTGCTTCTCTTCAAGTATATCATCTTTCACCCCACATCTTTTAAAAATATATATCAAATAAACATAGTTTTTAAAACTAAGAACGAAAAAAACAATCTCATTGCATATACCTACAAAAATTAATAGTAGTGCAAAAATTATGCACAGCAAGCAAAAACTAGCAAAATTAATGTGCTGATCCTAACCAGATTTGCAAAAATGCAAATACTGCAGTTTTTATCTCATATAATTTAAAGAGATAAATTTCAAGAAAAGAGCAATACTTTTTTTCTTATAAAAGTATTAGTAAGCTTAAATAATTCTTGATAAAAAAAAATCTGCAACAGCAAAATATACAGAAACCATTTGTCAGAGACTCTGTATTTCCTTCAAGAAGATACACATTTTCCAAATATGTTTGACATAAGAATATATACATTTGTATTTATATACTTATAAGACCATTATTGTTCACATTATTTACAAATACTACTGAACTTAAAAATAGGAGCATATAATTTTCAACAATGCATGTTACAACTTAACCACTTAATGCTCATTAAACTACTTTCTGTGTATGATACAGAAAATCTAATATTATAACTGGTTATAAAAAATACAGTTAAAAATTAGAATCTAAAGTAGTGATGTATTCAACATGTTATAAGAATATTTTAAATGAAACCTCATCTATATAACAAAGCAATAAGCTATATAGCTAGGCTAAGCTGCATGATTAGTAATATAAGAGGGACTCAGGTGTGCTATAAAATACAGATTTCTTTTGAACTAAGGAAAGGGAAGAAATTATCTCCTTTAAAATTTACACTCATGAGAGGAGGATACTTGCTTTTACTTCTGCAGTTAGAAAAAGTGTTCTATCACAGCTCTCTATATAACTGTGTTCATATAGAAAGTTTTAAAATATGGATGATAAACTGGTAAAGATACAAGATTAATATTTTAAGAAAAATTTACCCTTAAGTGGTAAAAGAGCAATAACATGAAACATATATGATATTAAATTAAACACCAAGAGAGAAGAGTCTGTCTTCCTTTGAAAATTAAATTTGTCAGATTAGTGATATAAAACTTGTGGTTTAGGAAGGATCTCTTCAAGAAGTAAAAGAATACAACAAAACATAAAATCAAATAAAAGAAAATAAAATTCAAAAATCTTTAACTGAAGATAGGCTAAAATTAAAACTTGATGTTAATTACATAGAAATTGAAGGCTGAAGATAAAGATTAGGCAGGCAGGTGGCAGCTGAGATGGTTGAATAAATGAAGGCTACATAAGGATTTTCTGCCCAAAGTATTATCCAATTGAAACAACAGAGATACAAAGATTAAGGAAGATACGTCTTTGTGTAGATCTAGATCTAGATCTAGATAAATAGATGGATGTAATAGATAACTTAAACATATATGGGTAATGAGGAAGGTGTTGGACTGGTAAGAAAAAATTACTTGAAGTCCAATGATAAAGCATTAAGGAAGGAATCAAAAGATTAGGAAGATAAATAGTAAGAAATATTCTCTGGAAGGGATAAACATGTGGAAGAAAATAAAGATACCTCAGGAGCAAGGTAAAAAACAAAAAGAATTTACAGTCAGTGGAATTTTATCTCTTATTTATTTAGTTCATCCATTGCAATAAGAAGTATAGCAATGAGGAACTAAAGTTGAGGAGAACTGTAAAGTTTCTGAGAGAAATGTAAAGTTTGTGACTAAAGCAAGACTCTTGTTTATATTGTACTTGCCATATGAAATATTTTGTTTCACAAGAGTATGGTAGTGTCAAGATTCATTATATAGGATCAGGAAATTTATTATATTGTAGTTTAAAAAGTGATATTGAATGATAATATTTAAACATACAGATTAGATCTCATAATATACTTTTTTTAAATAGTAATGGTCTAAGCACATCCATAAAAAGGACAGAAACTAACAGAATGCATTAAAAAAAAGACCCAATTATATGCTGTCTACACAGATTCATGTTAAGTAAAATGAAACAGAAAGAAAACTACGAAAAAATATCCCTCATGAACTTAAAAGTAAAAATAGGAGAACTTTTTATCATGCAAACTTCAATCAAGAGAGAGGTGAAGTATTTAGGCCAATATCAGATAAAACAGATTTCAGAGAAAAGTAAATTACCAGGTGCATAAACGTTATATATTGATAAAGTGAGCAACTCACCAAGGGGACATAGACATCTTGAGGCACTAAAATACATAGCCTCAAATACATGAAGAAAATACTGTTAGAACTAAAAGTAAATACACAAAAATCTAAATTTATTGATAGATATTTCAACAGTGTCTCAGTAACAGGATTAGTAGATAGAAAAGAAGCAAATATATAGAAGGATGGAGTACTATCAACAAAGTGGATCTAACTGGCATTTATAAAATTCTCCATTTAACAGTAAGTAATTTTTTCAAGTGCACATGGAATAGTTACTAAGATAACCATATCCCAGGTCTTACATCAAAACATAAATAAATTTTTAAAGTGAAAACCATGCAAAATGTTTCAGACCATATATAAACTAAAAAAAATCAATAAAAAAGAGGAAAATTACCAAAAACATGAAATTAAACAGTATACCTCTAAGTAATCTGTGTGTCAAAGAAAAATTCTAAAGGAAATTAAGAAATACCTTGAATTGAACAACAATCAAAATACAGCACATAAATATTGTGGAATATAGCTAAGTGGAGTTTTTAGAAGGATATTCATAGTTGATACTCTTATGAAAAAAGAAATAAAGGTCTCAAAATTATAATATACTTCCCCCTTAATAAACTAGAAAAAAGAGCAAGACAAACCCAATTACTGCCAAATACTTTAATAAAGGTAAAATCATTTAAACCTGAAACCATAAATCTCCTAGAAGAAAACGTAGGCATACACTGTCATAAACCATAGCAATTTTTTTTGGATCTGTGTCCTAAGGCAAAAGAAAGAAAAGCAAAAATAAACCAAAGGGACATAATTAAACTTAGAACGCTCTTACACAGTAAAGGAAACCACTGACAAAAGGAAAAGACAACCTACTGAATGGCAATGAATATTTGCAAATTATATGACTGATAAGGGGTTAATATCAAAATACATACACAACTCATACAACACAATACCAAAAAAACAATCCAATCAAAAAATGGGCAGGAAACCTAAATAGACATTTTTCCAGAGAAGATACACAGATGGCCAATAGGCACATGAAAAGATGCTCAACACAGGCAATCATCAGAGAAATGCAAATCAAAACTACAATGAGGGATCGAGACCTTCAGGACGGCAGAGGAGTAAGATGCGGAGATCACCTTCCTCCCCACAAATACATCAGAAGTACATCTACATGTGGAACAACTCCTACAGAACGCCCACTGAACACTGGCAGAAGACCTCAGACCTCCCAAAAGGCAAGAAACTCCACATATACCTGGGTAGGGCACAAGAAAAAAGAAACAACAGAGACAAAAGAATAGGGACGGGACCTGCACCAGTGGGAGGGAGCCATGAAGGAGGAATGGTGTCCACACACTAGGAGCCCCTTTGTGGGCGGAGACTGCGGGTGGCGGGGGGCAAGCTTCGGAGCCACGGAGGAGAGCGCAGCCACAGGGGTGCAGAGGGCAAAGCGGAGAGACTCCCGCACAGAGGATTGGTGCCGACCAGCACTCACCAGCCCGAGAGGCTCGTCTGCTCAGCCACCGGGGCAGGCGGGGCTGGGAGCTGAGGCTCGGGCTTCGGTCGAATCGCAGGGAGAGGACTGGGGTTGGTGGCGTGAACACAGCCTAAGGGGGCTAGTGCATCACAGCTAGCCAGGAGGGAGTCCGGGAAAAGGTCTGCAGCTGCCGAAGAGACAAGGACTTTTTCTTCCCTCTTTGTTTCCCGGTGCGCGAGGAGAGGGAATTCAGAGCGCCGCCTAAATGAGCTCCAGAGACGGGCGTGAGCCACGGCGATCAGCGTGGACCCCAGAGACGGGCATGAGACGCTAAGGCTGCTGCTGCCGCCACCAAGAAGCCTGTGTGCGAGCACAGGTCACTCTCCACACCGCCACTCCTGGGAGCCTGTGCAGCCCACCACGGCCAGGGCCCCGTGATCCAGGGACAACTTCCCCGGGAGAACCCACGGCGCGCCTCGGGCTGGTGCAACGTCACGACACCTCTGCCACCGCAGGCTCGCCCCGCATCCGTACCCCTCCCTCCCCCCGGCCTGAGTGAGCCAGACGCCCTGAAACAGCTGCTACTTTAACCCTAGCCTGTCTGGGCGGGGAACAGACGCCCTCAGGAAACCCACATGCAGAGTCGGAGCCAAATCCATAGCTGAACCCCGGGAGCTGTGCAAACAAAGAAGAGAAAGGGAAATTTCTTCGAGCAGTTTCAGGAGCAGCGGATTAAATCTCCACAATCAACTTGATGTACCTGCATCTGTGGAATACCTGAATAGACAACGAATCATCCCAAATTGAGGCAGTGGACATTGGGAGCAACTGTAGACCTGGGGTTTGCTTTCTACATCTAATTTGATTCGACTTTTATGTTTATCTCAGTTTAGTACTTAGAGCTTCTAACCATTGGTATATTTGTTTATTGATTTGGTTGCTCTCTTCTTTTTTTTTTTCTTATATACGTACATTTTTTTTCTTTTACTCTTTTAGTAAGTGTGTATGTGTATGCTTCTTTGTGTGATTTTGTCTGTATAGCTTTGCTTTTACCATTTGTCCTGGGGTTCTGTCTCTAGAGTTCTGTCTGTCCATTTCTTTTTTTATTTTTGTTTTTTTTTTTAAGTATAGTTTTTAGCATTTGTTATCATTTGTGCATTTGTTTTTTGGTTTGGTTGCTCTCTTCTTTCTTACTTTCTTTTTTATTATTTTTTTCATTTTCAATAATGTATTTTTTATTTTAAAACAATTTCCTTCCTTCCTTCCTTCCTTCCTTTCCTTTCTTTCTCTCTCTCCCTGTCTCTCTCTCTCTTTCTTTGTTTTCTCCCTTTTCTTCTAAGCCATATGGCTGAAAGGGTCTTGGTGCTCCAGCCGGGTGTCAGGCCTGAACCTCTGAGGTGGGAGAGCAGAGTTCAACACACTGGTCCACCAGAGACCTCCCAGCCTACATAATATCAAAGGTGAAAGCTCTTCCAGAGATTTCCATCTCAACACTAAGACCCAGCTTCACTCAACGACCAGCAAGCTACAGTGCTGGACACACTATGCCAAACAACTAGCAAGACAGGAAAACAACCCCACCCATTAGCAGAGAGGCTGCAAAAAATCATAAGTTCACAGACACCCCAAAAAACACCACAGGACACGGCCCTGGCCACCAGAAAGACAAGCTCCAGCCTCACCCACCAGAACACAGGCACCAGTTCCCTCCACCAGGAAGCCACAACCCACTGAACCAACCTTACCCACTGGGGCAGAAACCAAAAACAATGGGAACTACAAACCTGCAGCCTGCGAAAAGGAGACCCCCAAACAAGTAAGTTAAGCAAAATGAGAACACAGAGAAATACATAGCAGATGAAGGAGCAAGGAAAAACCCACCAGACCAAACAATTGAAGAGGAAATAGGCAATCTACTTAAAAAAGAATTCAGAGTATGAGAGAAAAAATGACCGAAAATCTTGGAAATACAATGGAGAATATACAAGAAACATTTAACAAGGACACAGGAGAACTAAAGAGCAAACAATGATGAACAACACAATAAATGAAATTAAAAATTCTCTAAAAGGAATCAATAGCAGAATAACTGAGGCAAAAGAACAGATAAGTGACCTGGAAGATAAAAGAGTAGAAATAACTACTGCAGAGCAGAATAAAGAAAAAAGAATGAAAAGAATTGAGGACAGTCTCAGAGATATCTGGGACACCATGACACACCAACATTCAAATTGTAGGGGTCCCAGAAGAAGAAGAGAAAAAGAAAGGGTCTGAGAAAATATTTGAAGCGATTATAGTTGAAAACTTCCCAAATACGGGAAAGGAAATAATCAATCAAGTCCAGGAAGCACAGAGCGTCCCATACAGGATAAATCCAAGGAGAAACACGCCAAGACACATACTAATCAAACTATCAAAAATTAAATACAAAGAAAATATATTAAAAGCAACAAGGGAAAAGCAACAAATAACATACGAGGGAATCCCCATAAGGTTAACAGCTGATCTTTCAGCAGAAACTCTGCAAGCCAGAAGGGAGGGGCAGGACATATTTAAAGTGATGAAAGAGAAAAACCAACAACCAAGATTACTATACCCAGCAAGGATCTCATTCAGATTCAACAGAGAATTAAAACCTTTACAGACAAGCAAAATTTAAGAGAATTCAGCACCACCAAACTAGCTTTATAGCAACTACTAAAGGAACTTCTCTAGGAAGGAAATACAAGAGAAGGAAAAGACCTATACTAATAAACCCAAAACAATTAATAAAATGGTAATAAGAAGTTACATATGGATAACTACTTTAAATGTAAATAGATTAAATGCTCCAACCAAAAGACATAGACTGGCTGAATGGATACAAAAACAAGACCCATATGTATACTGTCTACAAGAGAGCCACTTCAGACCTAGGGACACATACAGACTGAAAGTGAGGGGATGGGAAAAAGATACTCCATGCAAATGGAAATCACAAGAAAACTGGAGTAAGAATACTCAAATCAGGTAAAATAGACTTTAAAATAAAGACTGTTAGAAAAGATAAGGAAGGACACTATGTAAGGATCAAGGGATCAATCCAAGAAGAAGATATAACAATTGTAAATATATATGCACCCAACATAGGAGCACCTCAATACCTAAGGCAAATGCTAACAACCATAAAAGGGGAAATCGACAGTAACACAATCATAGTAGGGGACTTTAACACCCCACTCTCACCAATGGACAGATCATCCAAAATGAAAATAAATAAGGAAACACAAGCTTTAAATGATACATTAAACAAGATGGACTTAATTTACAGGACATTCCACCTAAAAACAACAGAATTACTGATCATGAAACATTCTCCAGGATAGATCATATCTTGGGTCACAAATCAAGCCTTGGTAAATTTAAGAAAATTGAAATTATATTAAGTATGTTTTCTGACCACAATGAGTCTAGATATCAATTACAGGAAAAAAATCTGTAAAAAATACGAACACATGGAGGCTAAACAATACACTACTAAATAACCAAGAAATCACTAAGAAATTAAAGAGGAAATCAAGAAATACCTAGAAACAAATGACGATGAAAACACAACGACCCAAAACCTATGTGATGGAGCAAAAGCAGTCCTAAGAGGGAAGTTTACACCAATACAATCCTACCTCAAGAAACAAGAAAAATCTGAAATAAATAACTTAAACCTACACTTAAAACAATTAGAGAAAGAAGAACAACAAAAAAACCCAAAGTTAACAGAAGGAGGGAAATCATAAAGATCAGATCAAAAATAAATGAAAAATAAATGAAGGAAACAATAGCAAAGATGAATAAAACCCAAAGCTGGTTCTTTGAGAAGATAAACAAAATTGATGAACCATTAGCCAGACTCAAAAAGAAAAACAGGGAGAAGACTCAAATCAACATGATTAGAAATGAAAAAGAAGAAGTAACAAATGACACTGCAGAAATACAAAGGATCATGAGAGATTACTACAAGCAGCTATATGCCAATAAAATGGACAACCTGGAAGAAATGGAACAATTCTTAAAAGAGCACAACCTTCCAAGACTGAACCAGGAAGAAATAGAAAATTTAAAGAGACAAATCACAAGCACTGAAATTGAAACTGTGATTAAAAATCTTCCAACAAATAAGAGGCCAGGACCAGAGGGCTTCACAGGCGAATTCTATCAAACATTTAGAAAAGGGCTAACAGCTATCCTTCTCAAACTCTTCCAAAATATAGCAGAGGGAGGAACACTCCCCAACTCATTCTACGAGGCCACCATCACCCCAATACCAAAACCAGATGAAGATGTCACGAAAAAAAAAACTACAGGCCAATATCACTGATGAACATAGATGCAAAAATCCTCAACAAAATACTAGCAAACAGAATCCAACAGCACATTAAAAGGATCATACACCATGATCAAGTGGGGTTTATCCCAGGAATGCAAGGATTCCTCAATATATGCAAATCAAACATGTGATACAGCATATTAACAAATTGAAAGATTAAAACCAAATGATCTCAATAGATGCAGTAAAAGCTTTTGACAAAATTCAACATCCATTTATGATAAAAACTCTCCAGAAAGTAGGTATAGAGGGAATTTACCTCAACATACTAAAGGCCATATACGACAAACCCACAGCCAACATCGTTCTCAATGGTGAAAAACTGAAACCATTTCCACTAAGATCAGGAACAAGACAAGGTTGCCCACTCTCACCCCTATTATTCAACATAGTTTTGGAAGTTTTAGCCACAGCAATCAGAGAAGAAAAAGAAATAAAAGGAATCCAGATTGGAAAAGAAGAAGTAAAACTATCAGTGTTTGCAGATGACATGAGACTATACACAGAGAATCCTAAAGATGCTACCAGAAAACTACTAGAGCTAATCAATGAATTTGGTAGAGTAGCAGGATACAAAATTAATGCACAGAAACCTCTTGCATTCCTATACACTAATGATGAAAAATCGGAAAGAGAATTTAAGGAAACACTCCCATTTACCATTGCAACAAAAAGAATAAAATACCTAGGAATAAACCTAAGGAGACAAAAAACCTGTATGCAGAAAACTATAAGACGCTGATGAAAGTAATTAAAGATGATACAAACAGATGGAGAGATATACCATGTTCTTGGATTGGAAGAATCAACATTGTGAAAATGACTATACTACCCAAAGCAAACTACACATTCAATGGAATCCCTATCAAACTACTAACGGCATTTTTCACAGAACTAGAAAAAACAATTTCACAATTTGTATGGAAACACAAAAGACCCCAAATAGCCAAAGCAATCTTAAGAAACAAAAACGGAGCTGGAGGAATCAGGCTCCCTTGCTTCAGACTATACTACAAAGCGACTGTAATCACGAGAGTCTGGTACTGGCACAAAAACAGGAATATAGATCAATGGAACAGGATAGAAAGCCCAGAGATAATCCCCCACACATATGGTCACATTATCTTTGATAAAAAAGGCAAGAATATACAATGGAGAAAAGGCAGCCTCTTCAATAAATGGTGCTGAGAAAACTGGACAGCTACATGTAAAAGAATGTTATTAATGCACTCCCTAACACCGTACACAAAAATAAACTCCAAATGCATTAAAGACTTAATTGTAAGGCCAGACACTCTAGAACTCTTAGAGGAAAACACAGGCAGAACACTCCTCTATGACATAAATCACAGCAAGATCGTTTTTGACCCACCTCCTAGAGATATGGAAATAAAAAAAATTAAAAAATGGGATCTAATGAAACTTAAAAGTTTTTGCACAACAAAGAAAACCAGAAACAAGACGAAAAGACAACCCTCAGAATGGGAGAAAATATTTGCAAACGGAGCAACTGACAAAGGATTAATCTCCAAAATATATAAGCAGCTCAGGCAGCTCCATATCAAAAAACAAACAATCCAATTCAAAAATGGGCAGAAGACTGAAACAGACATTTCTCCAAAGAAGATATACAGATTGCCAACAAACACATGAAAGGATGATCAACATCACTACTCATTAGAAATGCAAATCAAAATTACAATGAGGTATCACCTCACACTGGTCAGAATGGCCATCATCAAAAAATCTACAAACAATAAATGCTGGAGAGGGTGTGGAGGAAAGCGTACCCTCTTTCACTGTTGGTGGGAATGTAAATTGATACTGTCACTATGGAGAACAGTATGGAGTTTCCTTAAAAAACTAAATATAGAACTACCACATGACCCAGCGATCCCACTACTGGGCATATACCCTGAGAAAAATCATAATTCAAAAAGAGTCAGGTACCACAATGTTCATTGCAGCTCTATTTACAATAGCCAGGACATGGAAGCAACCTAAGTGTCCATTGACAGATGAATGGATAAAGAAGATATGGCACATATATACAATGGAATATTACTCAGCCATAAAAAGAAACAAAATTGAGTTATTTGTAGTGAAATGGATGGACCTAGGGTCTGTCATACAGAGTGAAGTAAGTCAGAAAGAGAAAACAAATACCATATGCTAACACATATATATGGAATATAAAAAAAAATGGTTCTGAAGAAACTAGTGGAAGGAGAAGAATAAAGACTCAGACGTAAAGAAGGGACTTGAGGACATGGGGAGGGGGAAGTGTAAGCTGAGTCGAAATGAGAGAGCGGCATGGACATATATACACTACCAAATGTAAAATAGACAGCTAGTGGGAAGCAGCTGCATAGCACAGGGAGATCAGCTCAGTGCTTTGTGTCCACCTAGAGGGGTGGGATAGGGAGGGTGGGAGGGAGACACAAAAGGGAGGGGATATGGGGATATATGTATACGTATAGCTGATTCACTTTGTTATACAGCAGCAACTAACACAACAATATAAAGCAATTATACTCCAATAAAGATGTTAAAAAAAAAAAAACTACAATCACCTCACACCAGTCAGAATGGGCATCATCAAAAAGTCCACAAAGAATAAATGCTGGAGAGGGCGTGGAGAAAAGGGAACCCTCTTGCACTGTGGGTGGGAATATAAATTGGTGCAGCCACTATGGAGAACAGTATGGGTGTTCCTTAAAAAAAAGACAAACTAAAAATAGAGTTACCATATGAATCAGCAATCCCACTCCTGGGCATATATCCAGAAAAAAACAAATACTCCAATTTGAGAAGATATACATGCACTCCAATGTTCACTGCAGCACTATTTACAATAGTCAAGGCATGGTAGCAACCTAAACGTCCATCAAGAGATGAATGGATATAGAAAATGTGGGACATATATACAATGGAATACTGATCAGCCATAAAAAGGACTGGCATAATGCCATTTGCATCAACATGGATGGACCTAGATATTATCACACTAAGTGAAGTAAGTCAGAGACGAAGAGACAAATATATGATATCACTTGTATGTGGATTCTAAAAAAATGATAGAAATGAATTTATTTACAAAACAGAAATAGACTCACAGACATAGAAAACAAACAAGTGGTTACCAAAGAGGAAAGTGGGGTGAGGGAGGGATAATTTAAGAGTTTGGGATGCACACTAATATATATATAATGGATATACAACAAGGACCTACTGTATAGCACAGGGACCGATATTCAATATCTTGTGATAACTTATAATGGAAAAGAATCTGAAAAAGAATATATATATGTGTGTATATATATATGTATATATAGAGAGATATAGATATAACTGAATCACTTGTTGTGCAACTGAAACTAACACAGCATTGTAAATCAACTATACTTTAATTTAAAAAATAATCAAAAAGACTAAATAACAAATATCGGCAAGCGTGTGGAGAAAAGGGAGTCCTAGTCCATTGTTGATGGGAACAGAAATTGGCGTAGTCACTGAGGAAAACAGTATGGAGGTTCCTCAAAAAAACCTTAAAATAGAAATACATATGATCCAGCAATCCCATGCTGGGGCATATATCCAAAGAAAATGAAAACATTAATTCGAAAAGATATATGCACCCCAACATTCATAGCAGTATTATTTACAATAGCTAAGATATGGAAACAATCTAAGTGTCCATCAACAAATGAATGGATAAAGATTTGTTTTATAAATGGAATATTAGTCACAGAAAAGAATGAAATTCTGCCATTTGCAACAACATGGATGGACTTGGAGGGTATTATGCTTACTGAAACATTAGACAAAGACAAATACTGTCATCACTTATATGTGGAATCTAAAAAATAAAATAAATGAATAAATATAGCAAAAGAGAAATAGACTCACCGGGTATAGAGAACAGACTGGTGGTTACCAGAGGGAGAAGGAGGTGGGGAGAAGTGGCATGGGGTTAGGGGTTTGAGAGGTACAAACTACTGTGTATAAAGTAGATAGGCTATGGGGATGTACCGTCCAGCACAGGGAAATATAGCCATTATTTTGTGGTGATTTTACATGGAGTATAAGCTATAAAAATGTTGAGTCACAATACTGTACACTGAAACTAATATGATGTTGTAAATCAACCACACTTCAAGTAAAAGAAAAAGATAAAGCGAAAATCAATGAAATTGAAAATAAACAATCAAAAAAATCAAAGAGCTTAAAATGTTTCTTTGAAAAGATCAAAAATTTATAAACTTGTTAGCAAGACTGATAAAGCAAAAAGGAAGAAAGTGACACAAATTATAATAATCAGGAATGAAAAAGATGTTATCATTAGAGACCCTGCAGTTATTTGACACTAATGCAAATGTACTGCTATAAAAAATATGTACCATTAAAATTCACCCCGAGAGATGAAACAGACAATCTGAATACAACTATTAGGTAAACCAAATTTCTAGGTAAAAAATATGCAGAAAAATATCTGGACAATATTTAGATTATAAACTCATTACCTGTTTTAAGAAGAAATAAATCCAATTCTACACAATCTCTGCTTAGAAAGCAGAAGGGAAAAGAATACCCCCTGACTAATTTAATACTAAGCTCAAAGGTGGAACAAAAATAAAAACTACATACCAATGTCCCTCATGAATTTAGACACACACAAAAATCCTCAACAAATGTTAAAAAAATTAAATTCAAAAATATCTAAAAGGACCAGCATATCATAACTAAGTGGGACACATTTTAGGAACACACAGCTTGCTCAATATTTGAAAAATTAATCAGTGTAACCCACCATAGTAATGGTTTAAAGAAGAGAAAAACAAGCACAGTTGTATGTACATCTAACATCAAATGTAATGGGGAGAGAATAATTTTTCATTAAAAACAAAAAAACAACAAGGATATCCTCTCTTACCACTCCTATTCAACATAGTGATGAAAATCCTAGCATATGCAATAAGGCAATAAAAAGAAATAAAAAGCATTCAGATGGTGAACAAAGAAATAAAACAGCCTGTATTATAGACAATATGATTGTCTATGTAGAAAATCCTAAAGAATCCACATAAAAGCTCTCAGAACTAATAAACGAGTTTAGCAAGGTTTCAAGATACACAGTCAACACACAAAGATTCCATAAGGATTCCATATCTTCTCATTAAATCATCTTGTCAATTATGTTGATTCTACATGATGTCTGTGGCTGTTTTTGTGCACATGCTAATATGTTTTCCCAAGAGGTTAATTATGTGTAAAAGTTATCTTCAGATCTCACTATATTTATGTGTTTCTTAATTTCTTAATGTATTTCCATCAATTTTCAATCTATATATATTGGATATATGTTATTAGGGGCATAAAAGATCAGCTACACAATTTTTCATTTGGTTGCTGTTTATGTGACATATTTTGTTCATATTTTTAAGACACATACTTTTAGTTTATGTTTAGCTATATTTTTATAAACAGCATGTAGCTGAATTATCCTTAATCTATTCTGTCAGTGCAAACTTAGTAAATCTAGAATTCTGTATATTTACCTGTATTTTCAATAGTATTATATTTTGGACTTTTTTCTACATCCAAATTTTGAACTTCCTATTTGTCCTATGTTTCTTATATCTTCCTATTTTCTTGTTTTCTTTTCATCTGAGCTGTTTTACTTGTTTTATTTTTTACATCAACTACCTTGAAACATATACATTGTTTATATTCTGCAGTCGTTAAGTTTGTAGTGTCAACATGCATACTTAAACTAAATCAGTCAGGGTTCAGTGCTGGAAACCAAAACCATGCAAAGCATATTAAGGAGCAAAAGACCTTTAATACAAGAACTCAGTGCTTATAAAATTATTGAAAACATTGAAAGAATATTCTCCAAAGGCTGTCACTGGAACTCTTGTGAAAATAGTTCATACCTTTGTGTGGTTGTTCTCCAAAGATTAGGAAGCCATTGTGTCACCCTGTCACTAACACCGTCCCCCTGTCACCACCACTGCTGCAGTGACTCCTGCTCATGCAAGAATGTGAAATAGTGAATCCGGCTACTAGCCAGCAGATACAGAGAAAAGCAATAGGAAACTGGTGCTTCTGTCTTCCCAGAGTTTAGTTGCTGCATCTTAGTGATAAAACCCAATTTGTATCAAGGACTTCAGTTTCAAAGAATCCAAGATATGTAGTTTTTAGATTTTCATCCTCTATGTGGTAAGAAGTTCACTAGAAACAGGTTGGAAGGGAGACAGAGTACACAACAATCAAATCCACTATGGCCAATTTAACTACACAATATCCAAGTCATCTTGTAATTCAATCTTAAAAAAAAAAAAAAAATAACAGCAACAACATCATACTGCATAATATAATTTAAATGTTGCTATTACAAAAGAAAACATGTTCACTCTCTCTCTAAAAAGACAGGCTAAAGCATTATCAGCCACTCTGCTTTGGTGAACTTCAGTCACATTCTAAACTTAATATACTAATGGGTTCTCTGTCTCATGGGGACTTGGTGTTCCATGATACCATTTTCTCCTTGAACCTAATAATATGCCAGAAATGGATTCTCAATTTTTCCCCTTTGCCAAAGAGGTCAGACCTTTATTTGAACACCTCTTGTCTTTCAGTAAGATTGTCCTTGTGGACTAACATCTGCTATTTTTCCAGCAATGTGGTATTACCTAGATATTCCTTATAGGAAAGTGTTGGGCAAGATATCAGGACTAAGAATCAGTCTGATTTCTATCATTCAAGGTTAAACACCAGTGATATTTGCATATTAGTGCAAATTGCTTACTATGTCAAAAAGTAATTTCTTTGAATTAGAGCTCTTTGTTTTATGCTTCACTGTATTTTACACTGAAATAAACTTGTTTTAGAAACTGAAGTTAGTGAAATCAACATTTTCACTGAACACTGATCTCTACTGTGATGATTGTGGCCACTGGCCACTTCAGTATTCAGGAGTCCAGTGGCCATGTGACTCACTCTGACCATTGAGACAGACATACTTTTTAGTGGAAGCTTTTTAGGAGGTGCTTCTTTTTTCCTTTTATTTTTCCCCATAAAGAAGGCAGACATAGATGGTATTGCCCTCTTTTCTCTGCCTTTCTGTCTTCAAAATGAATGCGTTTTTCTGGAGCAGAAGCAGTCATCTTGTGAACAAAATGTACCAGGCATGGGGAATAAAGTCATCACACTTTGTATGGGGGAGAATATAGTGAGAGACAAAGGCTGGCATCTTTGACCTGCTGAACTGAGGCAAGCTACATTTACTTCCAGACTCTGCGTTATGCGAGAAAAAACAATAACTGGTTTTTAAGCTATTGCAAGTTGGATTTCCTGTTGCTCAAATAAGAATACATTCTTAGCTGAACCAAAGCCTAAATAAATTGGCTTACTAGATCTGCATCTGTACATGTTTATTTCTATTTTTTAAATTTTTAAAAAAGCCAAGCATGAATATGTGTTTTAGAATCAATATCTACTTTCTCTCAATAAACTATGAATATATACATATTCAATATTCTACCTTCTATTATGGATGCCCAGTCATTGATAGGGGATACACCTATATGTAAGTTTCAAGAACTCCTCTGGAATGTTTTTGTTATTGATTGCAGATGCATTATTAGCTTCTCCGTAAGTTATACATTACTTATATATTTCCTTATTTTTCTATGTTGACTTTAGTAAAATGTGTTTAGATGACAAATGAGAAAACTTTTAAAAATAAAAAAACTATGGTTTTCATAAGGTTAAAGCCTATATACTTTTTTGCTAAATAAGATACATTTGGCCCTAACCAAATGTCAGTAATTAAGGGTCCAGTTCACAGTACTGCACAGTGCAGGATAAGGCCAAGGAACAGTATGTTTGTCAAGCAGGCAAGGCAATGGGTCCAGGAGAATCAAGCAAGAAAGAGGAGCATACAGTTAGATAATAGGCAGAAGATTAATTCCTTATATATTCCGACACTGGGGATGCTGGACTTTACTCATTGAACCAGCAAGTCATCAAAGGTCACTGCCAGTAGTAGGAGACAGAGTCTCTTTATTTTATGTGAAAATATAAATTGGTTGTATATTGTGGGTCACTTCCAGGTTGGCAGAGTTCATTTTAACTGTTTATATGTCAGAAGGCCTTTTTGACTGATGTGAGAATAGGATTAATAAGGATGTGTAAACACTCTTTGTAGTAAGTTTTGGTGCCTTAATTCTTCTTGTAAATCCAAACAGCAATGTGGCTGCAGGCCACCAAAATGCCTCAGGGTGCCTTAGAGGTGCACGTTATTTGATGATATACAGTCACAGAATCTCTACTTCCAACTGCAATATTTTCTAGATTTCTGTTTAAGTAACACCTTGTATTCCAAGTACAATATCACCATAAAATCTCCCACACCAAAAACACCAGCAACGCACTGCCACGGAACGTGGTAAAAGACCAGTTGATACTTCGATATTTACCTCCACTACCAGAGATCTTATTTTCCAGTATGCTCTTGGTCTTTTGTGATACAAAGGAAACAGGTGTGGTCACTAAATGGTGTTAGACAAGTCCAGGTACTTCTGTTATCTTAACCATTGATAATTTGGGGGAAACAATCTATTTGGCATAAAGTATATAGAGTTAATGTTTATTTAGTCAATCACTTGTGTACTCCACAAGTAGTTATTGAGCATCTACAATGTTTTAGGCACTGGAGATACAACAGTGAACAAAACAAAGGTCCTGCACTGATCAGTAATAGAGCCTTATCAGCGTAAACAGATAACACATTTAAATAAGTCAATAAAGAAATATCATGTTAGATGATAAAAATGCTCTGAAAAGAAAACAAAATTAATGGGGACTGAGCAGGTAAACTATTTATTATCATCATCAGTAGTAGTAGTAGTATTCAAGGAATGCCTCACTAATTGGGTGGCACTTAAGCAAAGATCAGAAAATAGCTGGGGAGTACCCTGCAGATGGTGGGGAATGAGCTTTCCAATAGGGAAAACTACAAACAAGTATCTTGAGGGAGGAACATGCTTGACTGTGAACAGCAGTAAGGCAGCCAGTGTGAGAATAGTAATGTAAGGAGGAAAGTGGAGGAAGTAGAAGGAAAGGAAACTGAAGAGGTAGAAAGGGTCAGACCACGCAGGGTATTGCTGTCTGTTATGAAGGGTGTGACTGTGACCAGGAGAGCCAGAGAAAGGCACTGGACAGCTGTGAGAGGAAGAGTAAGAATATATGACTCAAGCTTTTGAAAGGATGATTCTGGATACTGTGTTCCCAACAGACCACAGGAAGGTAAAAGAAAAAGCAAACGAGAAAACAAACAAAAAAAGCATACTCACTTCCTGCCTGAATGAATGTAGTAGTCTCTAACCTGGAAATGTGAATGGGGATCAGTAATTAAGGCACTGAAAACGAATCAGATGCTGGATATATATTAAAGGAAGTGCAAACAAATTTGATAAGGAATAGATGTCAGGTGTGAGTGAAAGGAGGTGTCAAGGGTAATTACAAGGTTTCTGGGTTGAAATACTGAAGAATAGAGTTGTCATTTAAGGAATGGCTCAGAACAAGTTTGCAGAGGGTAGGCAAAATTGAGAATTCAATTTGGACATGTTAGGTCTATTTCAAATACCTCTTTGTTTTGTATGAAAAAACCCAGTAGGCAGCTGAATATGAATCAGCTAGGTTTAGAGGAGAAATCTGGAAAGGAGATAAACAGTTTGGAATCATCAGTCTAGAAATGAGACTGGAAGAAATAAACTAGGGACTTCATTTAAATAGAAAAGAGAAGTCAGAGGAGGACCTTCAGGATGGCAGAGGAGTAAGACGCGGAGATCACCTTCCTCCCCACAAATACATCAGAAATACGTCTACATGTGGAACAACTCCTACAGAAAAACCTACTGAATGCTGGCAGAAGACCTCAGACCTTCCAAAAGGCAAGAAACTCCCCACGTACCTGGGTAGGACAAAAGAAAAAACAGAGACGAATAGGGACGGGACCTGCACCAGTGGGAGGGAGCCGTGAAGGAGGAAAGGTGTGCACACACTAGGAACCCCTTCGCGGGTGGAGACTGCGGGTGGCGGAGGGGGGAAGCTTCGGAGCCACGGAGGAGAGCACAGCCACAGGGGTGCGGAGGGCAAAGCAGAGAGATTCCCGCACGGAGGATCGGTGCCGACCAGCACTCACCAGCCCGAGAGGCTTGTCTGCTCCCACGCTGGGGCGGGCGGGGCTGGGAGCTGAGGCTCGGGCTGCAGTCGGATCGCAGGGAGAGGACTGGGGTTGGCGGCGTGAACACAGCCTGAAGGGGCTAGTGGGCCACAGCTGGCCGGGAGGGAGTCCGGGAAAAGGTCTGCAGCTGCCGAACAGGCAAGAGACTTTTTCTTACCTCTTTGCCTCCTGGTGCGCGAGGAGAGGGGATTCAGAGTGCCGCCCAAACGAGCTCCAGAGACAGGCACGAGCCGCGATTATCAGCGTGGGCCCCAGAGACGGGCATGGGACGCTAAGGCTGCTGCTGCCACCATCAAGAAGCCTGTGTGCGAGCACAGGTCACTCTCCACACCGCCCCTCCTGGGAGCCTGTGCAGCCCGCCACGGCCAGGGCCCCGTGATCCGGGGATAAATTCCCTGGGAGAACGCACGGCACGCCTCGGGCTGCTGCAACGTCACGATGCCTCCACCGCCGCAGGCTCGCCCTGCCTCCTCCGTACCGCTCCCTCCCCCCGGCCTGAGTGAGCCAGAGCCCCCGAAGCAGCTGCTCCTTTAACCCCGTCCTGTGTGAGCGGAGAACAGACGCCCTCAGGCGACCTACACGCAGAGACGGGGCCACATCCAAAGCTGAACCCCGGGAGCTGTACGAACAAAGAAGAGAAAGGGAAATCTCTCCCAGCAGCCTCAGGAGCAGCGGATTAAATCTCCACAATCAACCTGATGTACCTGCATCTGTGGAATACCTGAATAGACAACGAATCATCCCAAATTGAGGAGGGGGACTTTGGGAGCAATGATATATACATTTTTTCCCTTTTTCTCTTTTTTTGAGTGTGTATGTGTAGGCTTCTGTGTGTGATTTTGTCTGTATAGCTTTGCTTTGACCATTTGTCCTAGGGTTCTATCTGTCCGCTTTTTATTTTTCTTGTTTTTTTTTTTTAGTATAGTTTTCAGAGCTTCTTATCATTGGTGCATTTGTTTTTTGGTTTGGTGCTTCTCTTCTTTCTTTTGTTCTTTCTTTTTAATTACTTTAAAAATTTGTTTTTAATAATTATTTAATAATATTATTGGATTAAAAGGTCCAAGCAAAAGACATAGAGTGGCTGAATGGATACAAAAACAAGACCCATAGATGCTGTCTATAAGAGTCCTACTTCAGAACTACGGACACATACAGACTGAAAGTGAGGGGGTGGAAAAAGATATTCCATGCAAATGGAAATCAAAACAAAGCTGGAGTAGCAATTCTCATATCAGACAAAATAGAGTTTAAAACAGAGACTATTACAAGAGACAAAGAAGGACACTACATAATGATCAAGGGATCAACCCAAGAACAAGATATAACAATTGTAAATATTTATGCACCCAACATAGGAGCACCTCAATACATAAGGCAAATACTAACCACCATCAAAGGGGAAATCGACAGTAACACAATCATAGTAGGGGACTTTAACACCCCACTTTAACCAATGGACAGATCATCCAAACTGAAAATAAATAAGGAAACACAAGCTTTAAATGATACATTAAACAAGAAGGACTTAATTGATATTTATAGGACATTCCATCCAAAAACAACAGAATACACTTTCTTCTCAAGTGCTCATGGAACATTCTCCAGGATAGATCACATCTTGGGTCACAAATCAAGCCTTGATAAATTTAAGAAAATTGAAATCATATCAAGTATCTTTCCTGGCCACAACGCTATGAGACTAGATATCAATTACAGGAAAAAGAATCTGTAAAAAATACAAACACATGGAGGCTAAACAATACACTTCTTAATAACCAAGAGGTCACTGAAGAAATCAAAGAGGAAATCAAAAAATACCTAGAAACAAATGACAATGAAAACACGACGACCCAAAACCTATGGGATGCAGCAAAAGCAGTTCTAAGAGCAAAGTTTATAGCAATACAATCCTACCTTAAGAAACAGGAAACATCTCAAATAAACAACCTAACCTTACACCTAAAGCAATTAGAGAAGGAAGAACAAAAAACCCCAAAGTTAGCAGAAGGAAAGAAATCATAAAGATCAGATCAGATCAGAAATAAATGAAACAGAAATGAAGGAAATGATAGCAAAGATCAATAAAACTAAAAGCTGGTTCTTTGAGCAGATAAACGAAATTGATAAACCATTAGCCAGACTCATCAAGAAAAAAAGGGAGAAGACTCAAATCAATAGAACTAGAAATGAAAAAGGAGGAGTAACAACTGACACTGCAGAACTACAAAGGATCATGAGAGATTACTACAAGTAACTCTATGCCAATAAAATGGACAACCAGGAAGAAATGGACAAATTCTTAGAAATACACACCCTTCCGAGAACGAACCAGGAAGAAATAGAAAGTATGAACAGACCAATCACAAGCACTGAAATTGAAACTGTGATTTAAAATCTTCCAACAAACAAGAGCCCAGGACCAGAGGGCTTCACAGGCGAAAGCTATCAAACATTTAGAGAAGAGCTAACACCCATCCGTCTCAAACTCTTCCAAAACATAGCAAAGGGAGGAACACTCCCCAACTCATTCTACGAGGCCACCATCACCCTGAAACCACAACCAGACAAAGATGTCACAAAGAAAGAAAACTACAGGCCAATATCACTGATGAACATAGATACAAAATTCCTCAACAAAATACTAGCAAACAGAATCCAACAGCACATTAAAAGGATCATACACCATGATCAAATGGGGTTTATCCCAGGAATGGAAGGATTCTTCAATATACGCAAATCAATCAATGTGATAAACCATATTAACAAATTGAAGGAGAAAAACCATATGATCATCTCAATCGATGCAGAGAAAGCTTTCGACAAAATTCAACACCCATTTATGATAAAAACCCTCCAGAAAGTAGGCATGGAGGGAACTTTCCTCAACATAATAAGGGCCATATATGACAAACCCACAGCCGGCTTCGTCCTCAATGGTGAAAAACTGAAACCATTTGCACTAAGATCAGGAACAAGACAAGGTTGCCCATTCTCACCACTATTATTCAACATAGTTTTGGAAGTTTTAGCCACAGCAATCAGAGAAGAGAAAGAAATCAAAGGAATCCAAATTGGAAAAGAAGAAGTAAAGCTGTCACGGTTTGTAGATGACATGATACTATACATAGAGAATCCTAAAGATGCTACCAGAAAACTACTAGAGCTAATCAATGAATTTGGTAAAGTAGCAGCATACAAAATTAATGCAAAGAAATCTCTTGCATTCCTATACACTAATGATGAAAAATCTGAAAGTTAAATTAAGAAAACACTCCCATTTACCACTGCAACAAAAAGAATAAAATACATAGGAATAAAACTACGTAATGAGACAAAAGACCTGTATGCAGAAAATTATAAGACACTGATGAGAGAAATTAAAGATGATAAAAATAGATTGTGAGATACACCAAAATCTTGGATTGGAAGAATCAACACTGTGAGAATGACTCTACTACCCAAAGCAATCTACAGATTCAATGCAATAGCTATCAAACTACCACTGGCATTTTTCACAGAACTAGAACAAAAAATTTCACAATTTGTATGGAAACACAAAAGACCCCGAATAGCCAAAGCAATCTTGAGAATGAAAAGCGGAGCTGGAGGAATCAGGCGCCCTGATTTCAGACTATACTATAAAGCTACAGTAATCAATACAGTATGGTACTGGCACAAAAACAGAAATATAGATCAATGGAACAGGATACAAAGCCCAGAGATAAACCCACGCACATATGGTCACCTTATCTTTGATAAAGGAGGCAAGAATATACAACGGAGAAAAGACAGCCTCTTCAATAAGTGGTGCTGGCAAAACTGGACAGCTACATGTAAAAGAATGAAATTAGAACACTCCCTAACACCACACACAAAAATAAACTCAAAATGGATTAAAGACTTAAATGTAAGGCCAGACACTATCAAACTCTTAGAGGAAAACATAGGCAGGACACTCTATGACATAAATCACAGCAAGATCCTTTTTGACCCAGCTCCTAGAGAAATGGTAATAAAAACAAAAATAAACAAATGGGACCTAATGAAACTTAAAAGCTTTTGCACAGCAAAGGAAACCATAAACAAGACGAAAAGACAACCCTCAGAATGGGAGAAAATATTTGCATACGAAGCAACTGACAAAGGATTAATCTCCAAAATTTACAAGCACCTCATGCAGCTCAATATGAAAATAACAAACAACCTAATCCAAAAATGGGCAGAAGACCTAAATAGACATTTCTCCAAAGAAGATATACAGATTGCCAACAAACACATGAAAGAATGCTCAACATCATTAATCATTAGAGAAATGCAAATCAAAACTACAGTGAGATATCATCTCACACCAGTCAGAACGGCCATCATCAAAAAATCTACAAACAATAAATGCTGGAGAGGGTGTGGAGAAAAGGGAACTCTGTTGCACTGTCGGTGGGAACGTAAATTGATACAGCCACTATGGAGAACAGTATGGAGCTTCTTTAAAAAACGAAAAATAGAACTACCATATGACCCAGCAATCCCACTACTGGGCGTATACCCTGAGAAAACCTTAATTCAAATAGAGTCATGTACCACAATGTTCATTGCAGCTCTATTTACAATAGCCAGGACATGGAAGCAATGTAAGTGTCCATAAACAGATGAATGGATAAAGAAGATGTGGCACATATATACAATGGAATATTACTCCACCATAAAAGGAAACGAAATTTAGTTATTTACAGTGAGGTGGATGGACCTAGAGACTGTCATACAGACTGAAGTAAGTCAGAAAAAGAAAAACAAATACCGTATGCTAACACATATTATGGAATCTAAAAAAAGAAAAAAAAATGGTCATGAAGAACCTAGGGGCAAGTTGGGAATAAAGACGCAGACCTACTAGAGAATGGACCTGAGGACACAAGGAGGGGGAAGGGTAAGCTGGGACAAAGTGAGAGGGTGGTAGTGTATATATGTAATCTAAAAAAAAAATGGTTCTGAAGAACCTAGGGGCAGGACAGGATAAAGACGCAGACGTAGAGAATGGACTTGAGGACACGGGGAGGGGGAAGGGTAAGCTGGGACGAAGTGAGAGAGTGGCATGGACATATATACACTACCAAATGTAAAATAGCTAGCTAGTGGGAAGCAGTCGCATAGCACAGGGAGATCAGCTTGGTGCTCTGTGACCAGCTAGAAGGGTGGCATAGGGAGGGTGGGAGGGAGACGCAAGAGGGAAGAGATATGGGGACATATGTATATGTATAGCTGATTCACTTTGTTATAAAGCAGAAACTAACACACCATTACAAAGCAATTATCCTCAAATAAAAATGCTAAAAAAAACAAAGAGAAGTCATCTGAGGACTTGCCTCTAGACCACTGTAACACACAGAGTAGGAATCATCAGAGGAGACTGAAATGAAGTAGTCAATTGTAGGAAGATAAGCAGGACTGCACCGTGTTAGAAATAAGCAAACAAAAACAGTGTTTCAAGAAATATAGAGGCTGAACATGTCCGGCTACTGATTATAATGAAGAAAGGGAACTAATCAAAGGATTGGGTATCAAAATGATTAACAAGAGGGTTTTTTGTTTTGGGTGTTTTTTGTGGTTTTTTTTTTTTTTTTTGGTAGAGTATTGGAAAGAAAAGCACGAATGAATTGGAATAAATGGGAAAGGAGATTTGGAGATCTTGATCCTAACATATTTTGACAGGTTTTGCTGTACCAGTGAGAATAGAAACGGGTCAGTAGCTAAAAGGAAATTTTGAGATGTTAGAGGCTGAATAACTGCCCCTAAAAGATACGAGCATTCTAATCCCCAAAACCTAGGAGATTATGTTACCTTACAGGGCAAAGGGACTTGCAGATGCGATTAAAATAAGGAGATTGACAAGGGGAGATTACCCTGGATTATCCAGGTGGGCCTAATGCAATCACAAGGTCCTTATAGGAGGAAGACCAGGGTCAGATAGGGAATGCAGGGACTTCTCTGGCGGTCCAATTGTTAAGACTCCATGCTCCCAATGCAGAGATACAGGTTTGATCCCTAGTCAGGGAACTAAGATCCCGCCTGCCACATGGTGCAGACAGAAAAAAAGGAATTCAGGAAGCTCAACTGATTTCAGGCCTCTGATGTTCAGAACTACAAATAATAGGTAGATAATAAATTTGTATTGTTTTAAGCCTCTGTATTTGCGGCAATTTGTTACAGCAGCAATGGAAAACTACTGCAGGGTTCAAGGTAATTTTATACAAACCTTTTATATTTTGAAATGAACTGCATATTTAGTAACATACATGCCACTTTAATAGAAAATATTTTAAAGCAAATGTCTGTGTAATTTTGAACCACATGTTTCAAAGACATGAAAAATTCCCAGTTCCTTAAAGCTTCTGTTTACTCCTTGCCAATCAAAATGCCATTACTCTCTCTTAGAGGGAATCACTACTCTGACGCTCACAATAATTGATTCAGTATTTTCCATTACACTTTATGATCTAAAAATATATACTTTAAAATATAGTTTAGATTGCTCTGTTTGAACATTATATAAATGGAGGCATCAGAATACATATTTGGTGTCTGACTTACTACACTTAACAACTGTTAAAATATACTTATGTTCTTGTATGTAGAAAACAATAAATCTTCATTGAAATGAGATTCCACTGCCTAAATATGCCACAATAACATGGTGATGAGCTTTCATTTACTTCCTGGTTACTGCAATTACAAGCAAAGTGGTTATATATTTCTGCAGGTTAAATACTAAGAAACACAATCTATGAGTAATAGGCTGCATGATGTTCATATTTGTTAGAAAATACAAATGCTTTTGAAATACAATGCCATCAGCAGGATATTAAAGGTCCCTTTGCTCTACATTCTCACCATCCTTTGGTATTACCAAACATACTAGATTTGTTCATCTTTTTGACAAAAATGTTTGTGCATTTTGGGTATGTAGTCTTTGTGGCTTTTTGCAATCCCTTGATTACTAAATGAAGTGAGAACCAGTATACATATTTTTTTCCTTGACCATTTAGATTCCTTCTGTTTCCATTAATCTGTCTTTTTCATATTGACATGATGGAGATCTTTAAGTTTCCTAGATACAAACAAGCCATTTTCTTCCTCTCTTCAGTGACATTTTTTTGAACCATCAGAAATCCAGAACTTTCAAGACAGGACTAGTGTAAAAGAAAGTGACCATAACCCAGAGCTAATATATTCAAGGTACATTAAGACATGGCACCAGGATCTATGGATTCTTGATCTGAGGAGTTAAAGTGGGTTGTACCATCTGATAACATGGGCTTGAAATCTGGAGGATTTTAAGTAGGACAGAGAGAAAATGGTGTGTAATTTGTAATGAAGAACAAGGAGTACACACCTACCCATCTCCATACTCAGTGATTTGTAGAGAACAGGAGAGAAACTACTACAACTTGAGATAACTACAGGTCCAGAAGCAACATTCTGAAAGTAAGAGTCAAGTTTCAGTTAGGGCAAGAACATGGAAGGAATAATAATAAAAGAGATTTACTAATGGTGAACTCCAGAAAGTTCAGTGGAAAGGTTTCCATACTGGGAGTGAAATATTAATAGAATGTGGGTATGTGTTAGTGCTATATGGGGATGGCATCTGTAAGGACATGAAAAGCTGCGATTTGAGAAAATGCCTGGTGTCTGGGGCTTTTTTGCGGTTATTGATATAAACATGCAAAAAAGCATGGTGAGATTAGTCCTGGTCTCTTGAAAGTATTTTGTTAAAATTTTAGCATTAGAATATGTTGATACGAAAGAGGAAAATTTCCAGGAGCAGGGAGAATGCTGTGACTCCTCCCTTTCCTAATAGCAGCATGGAAACCAGGAGGGGATGCTGTTATGAGGACAAGAGCTAAGGCTTCCCATCTTCATTCCTATTGGTCTTGAATAAGGGAGTTACAAAATTGGGTCTTAAGCGGAATACACTTATATGAAAAAAATCAGTCATAGGAAAAGATCCCAAAATTACAAAGAAGAATTTTCTATAAATGACTAAACTGGAAAATATATTAACAACCCACTAGATAAAATTTTGTTTGCCACATAGAGATGGTCTGGGAACCAACCCAAAAAACACAGTCTCAGGTTTAGATCATCTTGTAGGTACAACTAGTCCAATCATCCTTCAACAAAATCACCCCATGTCATTGTAAATCAAGCTAGTTTGGAGGATTATTCTCTATTGCTGATTTTTTTAACAAGTGAAATAATAGACTTCAGGCATGAATCAAGTAATGCATATTTTCTCAGGGTTAATAAAACATGTAGTAGTATATCTTGCTTTGTGGCATTGTATACTGGGAGTCTGATACGAAAAAACTGAGAATCGTACTAATAATATGTGATAATTTTAAAACGTATTCTTTTATCTAAACAGGAATGCTGATGACTCTCTTTAAAAAGAAACACAAAGAATCTATAATAGACACTGAGAACTTGGGTGGAATCTGACAAAACTGATGAACACAACACCAAAACCATCTCCTTGGCCCACACCCCGGCTTCCAGGGGAAAAATAAAAGTCCACTATTACACAGTTGCTCCATGTCATTTAGGGCAAAGGCAAAGGCAGTGCAAATCAGGTTTCCATCCAATTAGGAAACACAAGCAGCAGAGTCACAATGGTTTGTGGTCCCCGAGGACAAGACGGGGCAAATACTAATTCCTGACATTAGCTACTTAAGTGAATAATTCAGAATTATTCTGATGATTATCTTCTTTTTGCTCTCTTCTGTTTGTCTCTTTATCTCCCTACCTTTCTTGGTCTTACCCACACTTTACACACACACACACACACACACACACACACAAACTCACCACACTTTCTGTTATTATTCCCAACACATACATGTGCTCGCTCTCTCTCTCTCTCTCTGTTTCTCTCTTTCCCCATAAAGCGCTACCTGGGAGTTGGCTAGAAATGCAGTCTGGGCTTCTAACCTAATCCCACCAAATCAGATTTGCGTTTTAATACAACCCCCAGGTGATGTGTTCTCTCGTTAAAGTTTGAGAAGAGCTGCCACAGAAGATGCAGAAGAACACCTGAGTTACGTTGGAGGGAAGTGAATGGAGTATTTGAATGATATTTTCTAAGGGTAGCCACAGTTCCTTGAATTTTTAATAAAAATGAGCAGTTGCTTTTATTCTGTCAAGATTAAATCCCCAAGAAACTATGATCCTATTACCTCATAGTACAGAATAATTTACAAAGCTGTCTAAGGAAAATGTGACTTAATTTGTTCTTGTAACCGTTCAGCCATATGTATGTTAATCAAACTGCCTTCCTCCTTAAGAATAGAAAACGACAATCAGGATAAATTGTCACTTCCTCACAATGAACAGTAAGAAAGTTTCCTGCAAGTCTGATTCTTTGAAAAAGACTGTATTTTCCAGGTCCTCAAAATCTTTCTTGTAGTAATAACTCAACTTACTATATCTAAACAGCCAAAAGATCTAACTAAATTTCCTAAATACTTCACATACAACTTTAGAGGTATAAAGATTTAGATAAAATGTACAGAGTGCTATAGATTTGAAGGCCTGGAAACAATTATTTTCATGGGCATATACCAAAAATAATTAACAAAGTATGCTACTATAAAATAGTAAATATTTATTTCGTTTATATTGTTACCTACTAGGTAGACTACTGAATTACATGTTTCATTGATCTGAAGAATAGTGAGTTTTGATTTTTAACCACCAATCATACTAAATTGATAATGTATAAGGTGTGTAAATATAAATATAGCTATCATAAGTTTTCTTCATGATTTCAAAGGTCCATTTCTAACCATTTGTATCAGATCTTCCTTATTTATAATCACAAATCTGTCATTTGTGAGTTACTGATATATCAGTATGATAACTACCTAACGATTTTATCAAGCCTTTCTAAACATTTTATGATTTCTTAACTCGGTATCACTGCTTCATTTTAAAAGAAATGTACCCAGAAGTTGTCATTTAAATAAAGATGACATGCTGCTTTACACCCCGATGAAATTTCAGTCTAATTGAGCTTTGCCATGCAGAGATAAAAATAGTTTTATTTATAAACCAAGGTTGAATTGGGTAAGATCATGACAAAGAAGGTTATTTGTCACAATAATTGGTAAAGTTAGGGAAAACCATTGCCCACGTTATTAAAAAAAAACAAACAAAAACTAGCAGTATTTGCAACAAATTAATTGGTATCTTCATCTGTGATCTTTCCTGAAATCTTTGCTTCACATTTCCTCACATTAAATTCTATTCACATTAAATAAGTGCCTACATTATCAATCAATCCAACATTCTTAATTTTATGCTCTTAGGACTTGTATCTGATCATTAGTAAGATTCAGAAAACTGATATCATTTATATTCAAAATGTTTTAAAATTTAATTATCTGAAGATAGTTTACATATGAGAGAAATAATTATAGCTGAAGTTTTAAAATATATATTTTGATCATGTGCCCTAAAATCCAATTGGAATGAACACAATGACTTATAATACAACATAGAATTAGAGTTATGTAATAAACATAATTATTTTTTAATATGAAGTTTAAATAAGTTTATTATGGGCATTTTGTTCATGTTCAAGTTTATACTGTTGAAAACTAGAAATTGTAGTGTTTTTTTTAAGTCTAATAGAATCTTGACAAATGAACGAATAAGCTTCAGTTTGCAAACTCATCTTACTTTCAATGAGCTGCTTTTAATAAGTTAAAATAGAATTATAAGTTAATTATTTTAAAGATGTTGTTAAATGGCAGATATTAAAAAATCAGCATTCTCTCAGTTGGAATTTTTTTTAAAAGATCGTTTACATTTTGCAAGAAATGGCCAGTTAATAAATATGTGCTTATATGTTGGAGAGGAAAAGCTTACACATAGAAGAAAGTTGATATAGCTTAAGTAACTTATTTTTACAAACTTATATAAACTTAATTTTTCTATTTGCTTTTTGGTTTATTTACTTATTTTTGTAATCTAAGTGAAGACTAGATTATCTGCCTTCTGAAACTCTTGTCTGAGTAAGGAACAATCACAGACACGCATATAATAGCAGTGTGATTTTTCTTCACACGCAGCATGCAGCTACGTGGCCTGGAAACAAGAATTTTGACAGAGTAAATGGAGTAGAGTACTTCTGGAAAAAAGGAAAACTGATGAATCTGTATTCAGCAGAAGCCCCCTGCCAGTCTCAGCTGTCCAATGCTGAGCTATCAGTTTCCTCATCGATACGCAGTGGCTACTCCATTTACTTTTTAAAATTGCTCTCTCCAGATAACAAAAAAAGATAAGTATCAATATCATAGGAAGTCCCCTGTACAAGCTCTCTGGTAAACAGAATCTAAAAAAAATAGATCAAGCCTTTCTGGAGTTTCAGTGTTTGTACAGAATTGAGTTCAGGATGATATACTCAATACCATACCTCAATTTGCTCTATCTGTGTGATATTCCTGAGCATACCTTTAAATATATTGATTCCTTTATTTCTTTTTTCTTTCTGGTACTTTACAGTTAACATAAAATCTAAGTGTAGCCTTCAACAGTTTTCACCTTACTTTTTCATACAGGAATTGTTATAATATATAGTTTAACCAATGCTGTATAATATTAAAATAATTTATACTTTGGTTAATAGAGGAAACAATATCAAGTAGAAAATCTTTGGGGATATTTCTAGAGCAAAATAGCAATGTATATATAAATTTTGATCCAGATAGAATAAAAATTTATGCAGCCACCACTAGAAGATAACACATAAAGAAGGGTATCTCTAACTACCTTGATATCTCCATTTGAAATCCCTGGCCATTCTATCTTCTCATTATTCTACTGGGACTATGCATGCTATACTTGCTCATCCCAGTTTTATTTGCAATGCCTCTTATCTCTTGCCATCTGATTTCTGCACACCTTACTATTTGCGCAAGACATTAAAGGTTCTTATCATTTCCATTTCAAAGTGATCTTAGAAAAGTAGAAAAACTCAGGAGTTTAGCTCTTAACAGGATGATGCCCTTTGAAATAACCACTCCAAGATTGTCCTTGAAATAACATCTGTAGCCCACCATCAATGTTTTCTTTTCCCAATTCTGCTGTGGCTTTTCTACCTGCTTAATTTTAAAAAAGAAAAAAAACTCACTTTTTCTTTTCTAGAATACATCTATTAAGCTAATTGAAGAACTGTCTCAATATTGCCTGCAGGTATACATAAATGTTATATAAAACCATTGTTATTTGCTAACATTACTAAAAAAGAATAAGAGGCAAAGTTGCTTTGCAGTTATATATTTGCTTCATTTGATTTCTTTATCACAATAAAATATATTTCACAATTATTATCTTATTCTTCAATACCAAATCCATAAATGTGAATTCATGGAAACCATCCACAGAATTTGTTTTGGTAGATTATTATTATTTTCAATGTCAAATAGCGTTATGTACTAAAAGATCACTATTTTTTACCTGGTAGAAATTAAGATTTGAAAAAGACAACATACAGAATGGGAGAAAATATTTGGAAATGATGCGATTGAGAAGAGATTAATCTCCAAAATGTAAGAACAGCTCATATAACTCAATATCTAAACAACAAACAACCCAATCAAAAATGGGCAGAAGAATTAACTAGACATTTCTCCAAAGAAGGCACGCAGACGGCCAAAAGGCACGTGAAAAGAGGCTCAGCATCACTAACTGTCAGAGAAATGCAAATCAAAACTTCAACGAGGTATCACCTCACACCGGTCAGAACGGCCATCATCAAAAAGTCTACAAATAATAAATGCTGGAGGGGGTGTGGAGAAAAGGGAACCCTCCTACACTGTTGGTGGGAATGTAAATTGGTACAGCGACTCTGGAGAACAGTATGGAGGTTCCTTAAAAAACTAAAAATAGAGCTACCATATGATCCTGCAATCCCACTCCTGGGCATGTATCTGGAGAAAACCATAATTTGAAAAGAGTCATGTACTCTCATGTTCATTGCAGTGCTGTTTACAATAGCAAGGCATGGAAGCAGCCTAAATGTCCATCAACAGATGAATGGATAAAGAAGATATAGCACATATATACGTATAGAATTTATAGACTTGGAGTATATAGTTCTATATCTTTGCTTTTCCATTAGTTTCATTAATGTACTCTGCTGTTGTTGTAGCAATTATCTACACTGTGATCAATTTTCAGATATATCTTTTATATTGAGTGTGTTCATTTCTTCTCCCTTTATCCCTTACCCTAGATATTAATGTGACCAAATTTTCTTACTACATAAATTAAGTCATTAAGAAACCTTGAGTTTACAGGGTACTACACTGCTATCTTGGCATAGTCAAAAGTTTTATAGAAAATCATGTATAAAATTTAAATTTTATTTATCGAGTAACTGTAGAAAATGAGCAAAAGATAAATAAGGCAAACAAAAAAGTTAAAGGTGCTTATAATTCCACTATCTGCTGTTAACCACTATTGAAATATTGAGATCAACCCTTCCTCCAAAAAACTGGGATAATATTCAACATGATACATTTAAAAATATGCAGTGAAATGATTTCCTAATGATATTAAATATACTTCTATTGCATTCAAATTTCTACGTTGATAACTTATTTAGCCATTTCTTATAATTTTGAACTGGAGTCATTTGATTTAACTAGTTAAAAACTAAGAGATACTTCTGTTGAGTTAATAAAAGCTTTGAAAACCCTTTACAGCTATGTTGTTATTGCAGAATATTTACCTCAGAAGAATTCCTTAATGTGACTGTGAACAAGGGTAGACCTAGCTCATAGTAGACATAGCTGTCTCAATATTTATAATGTTGAGAAAGTAAATAGTCCTATTTTTCAAATACTAGGAACTAGACACTGGATTTGGATTTACTGTACTGTAAAAGAATCCCTTAGTTCACACACCCTAATATTTTCTCTTTCACATATTTAAAACACCAAAATCAATGGAACCAATTACTGGCATATGAAACTGCACTTAGATAACCCCCGTTCACACAAAGATTAAAAAAAAATAATATTTTGGACGGAGTTGAGCTTAAGATCTTGCTAGATAAACTTGGACATTCTAAAATTCATCAGAAAGACAAAGAATAACAGTAAGGTAACAGTAATATACCATAGTGAACCTATAATGTCTAGCTTCTAATTCCAAGGGGAAGTTTTATTCTTCTAAGAATGCTACTTGGACTGCTAAATACTGAAATATGGAAAACTCTGCATAAGGCGAGGGGGTGATAAACATCAAGGAAGTAAAACAAATGAAGTGGTCTTGATTTCTTCTTTTACTGCAATGCCCTGCATTTTCTTTGTCTGTGAGAAAAAGAAGAAAAGGCTTTCTAATTTTTCTGCTTCAAAAAAATATATATGTAGAGACACAAGTACAAACTGAGAAGTGTTTTTTCATGACTACATTAAAATGTGACATCATTCAACCTCTTCCACATAACAGAGTACTCATTAAAGTCAGCAAACTGCTGTAACAGAGGTCTTCTGTCAAGGTTTCTGTGCATGTCTCCTTTGGTTTCACACTTTTAATTGGTTTAACCAAAAAAGAACATGCGACCCAGCAATCCCACTACTGGGTAAATACCCTGAGAAAACCACAATTCAAAAAGAGTCATATACCAAAATGTTCATTGCAGCTCTATTTACAATAGCCAGGACATGGAAGCAACCTAAGTGTCCATCATCGGATGAATGGATAAAGATGATGTGGCACATATATACAATGGAATATTACTCAGCCATAAAAAGAAATGAAATGGAGGTATTTGTAATGAGGTGGATGGAGTTAGAGTCTGTCATACAGAGTGAAGTAAGTCAGAAAGAGAAAAACAAATACAGTATGCTAACACATATATATGGAATCTAAGGAAAAAAAAAAAAAAAGGTCATGAAGAACCTAGTGGCAAGATGGGAATAAAGACACAGACCTACTAGAGAATGGACTTGAGGATATGGGGAGGGGGAGGGGTGAGATGTGACAGGGTGAGAGAGTGTCATGGACATATATACACTACCAAATGTAAAATAGATAGCTAGTGGGAAGCAGCCGCATAGCACAGGGAGATCAGCTCGGTGCTTTGTGACCACCTAGAGGGGTGGGATAGGGAGGGTGGGAGGGAGGGAGATGCAAGAGGGAAGAGATATGGGAACATATGTATATGTATAACTAATTCACTTTGTTATAAAGCAGAAAGTAACACACCATTGTAAAGCAATTATACTTCAATAAAGATGTTTAAAAAAAAAAAAAAAAAAGAACATGATCTCTACCTGGTAACAGGAAGATATCCAAGTTTCATATTAGCTTTCGTGTCTCAAGTGGCTACCCCTAGCAATGCAGACTACTACCGAACAAAGGATAAGGACCTGTGTGACTAGAGAAAAGGGAAAGATGATCTTCATTTCTGGGAAGTTTTACCACTAGACCCCATGGCTCCATGCAATTTTCTCTAGTGTGGTTGCAAACATATTGTAAGTAGACTTCCAATGAGTTGCATTCTTTCCGTTAAGGCGTTATATTGCCAAGCTGTTAGAGTAATGCAGCTGCGTCTAAATTTTTTGGCTTTTTAGTCAAAGCTGAACAGTGTCCATAGATTTTTCTGAGCCACTTCCAACATACAGTAGCAGCTGCTGTGTTTATGTACAATACCACTGTGCAAGTGGCAATTAAACTACAAAATTCTAGATACATAGTTGGGTAGCAGCAGGCAGTCCGCACAGAACTGGCACTGAGCTTAAACAGAAAAGATTCCTGCTTTTGAAACGTAAGTCAAGCTAACAAACCTCATGTTGCCTTGTACATAAAATGGTGGTAGAAACCAACACTGTGTGATAGAAAAGGACAAGAATCTTTAGAATGAAATATAAAGCGTTTTTTTCCTTCATTTTTTTCCACATGTGGCTTTAAAAAGTAATAAGTGTAAACTCTTTTGATACATTATGAAACAATTAGTACTTAACACTGGTATTATTTCAGTGCATGTCTTGTGTGTGCAAAGTCCTAATACTAACCTTATAAGGGCAAATGATTTTGGAATAATTATGGGTTTGCTTTTGACATTCGGGACATCGGATAAGAATGCCAAAGTGTCTCTGATGAAAATAAGAGACAATCATAATTATAGGCACTGCACCTACTGATTATTTCCTCTCTTTGAAGTTCTTGAAAAGTACCACCTTTAAATCCAATGGACTTTTCAGTGTCTGTCATTAACTCTAAAAGGGAAATTTTCGACGGCCTTCTGAGATATTAACCAGTACAAGTGTAATTCAGATCAGTCTATTTACCTTTAATTAACATAGTGGCAAATGCTCTAAATTCCTGTATGTTGTTAAGTGGATCTTTACATGTTTGGGGAAAGTGCACTACTATATTATTTAACACATTTTGGAGAAATAATTTATTTTATAATGTAATTGTTTATTAAAGACTATAAAATATAGTTTTGATTAATCATCATCTAACGAAAAAATCCTTAAATACTTGATCAAAATGTTGGATCACACATTAACCTAACACAAAACAAATAAACAAAAACAACTTGATCTCTTTCTAATATTTTAAACACCCCTAGAGTTCCAGATATTACTTCTATCTAAATCTCACCTCACTTCTGACACAGCGTAATATTACTGAATCCCCTTGTTTTTCATATCAGCATTGATAGGGAGGTAAAATATTCCAGACCTGAGATTTGATTCTGTTTGAATGACTCAATAGCTATAAAACCTGAAACGATCACTGAAACCAGCTTAAATATGAGAATCCTTTAAATAATTAAACCTACATCCCTCTCAGCAGTGTTTAAGACAATTTCTCAAGTTGGGGCACATTTACCAAATGGGGCACTTAGGGGCGTGGCTAGAGAAGTGTCACATCAGTTCAACTCCAAACTCCATGCAGGTCGTAGCCATGCCGTCCCGTTCACTGCTACCTCCCATTCCCCCACTGGATGTCTGTCATTGAATAGGTACTGAATACGTATTTGGTAAGCACAGATTGAAGTATTTCATATTTGGAAGGGTACCCATTTTACCAAAATGTGTGTAGTTGCAAAAGAGTTTTCTTTTTATGTTAAATTAACATTGATATATTATGTAGTAAATTGCAATATCTGAACTTTTAAGTAAAATGGGGATTTCAAAAACATTTTTCATTTATAGAGATCCTAACTGCCCTATGTCTTAAGACTTCTTAGAAATTTAAGCTTATATTTGGGATGGAGATTGCTGTTTAGACAACAAAATCCACTTTTCTGTTTTTTTGTAAGAATATTTTAAGTGGGCTGTCCACCCAGCAACCAAATTCTCCAGGCTCCAAGTTAGTGAGGCCTTTGTGCTGACCAATACGCAGTTTTCTTCTTCTTCCTGGGCACACATCAAAGCTGTATTAGCAAGTCCCCCTTACAGCTGGGTGGGATGGGCCACTGGGATGAAGATATATCAATTCCTGGCCCAGCCATGGAAATGCCCATGAACATGCCCTCCTTCTTCTGCTCATCGCCCAATTAGACACCAAGAATCTGGGGTGGTCCCCCAAGACTGAGGAAAAGTGAAAATACTGATGGGAAGAGTCTGGTCTCTGAGCCACTACATAAAAGAGAATTATTCAGAAGACCTATACAAACAAAAACATCTCCATTTGTTTGAGCAGGAAATAAAACTTTGTTGTACTAAAATAACTGAGATATTGAGGTTTCTTTGTTCCTATGCAATAGCTTAACCTACCCTAAAAAAAAACCAGAAATTTGTATGTAGAATTGAGGTGCTGTGGTAACACATCTTTATGTGTCACTGGCCTAGTATTCAGATGGTGAGTGATAAGGAATTTTTATACAGATTATTGGAAAATATATATTTTGTATCAGCAAAATTTTTTATAAAATTTTCAACTTTAATAGCATGATTATATGCCTCTCTGCTGCAAGGTAGGAAAATAATGTCATGGTTGTATGACAATGAGTCATAGTTGTATGTGTTGGTTGATATTAACTATTTTTGGCAAAGCATGACAAGAAAGAGCTGAGTTCAGGAAGGGAATCGTATGATTTATAAGTAGAAAAGAAAGAATAAAGTTTCTATAAATTCATGACCTTTCAATGTTAGAAAATCATAAGCACCTAATACCTCAAACTGTTGAAAATTAAATTTTAAAATCCTATGAACAGCACAGGACAGTTAAGACTTCTCATTGAACACAGTGATCAAGACCTACCACGGTAGGGTCTGAAGACAGAGGCATTGGAGCAAGAAAGCAATGAGATCAAGGATATTTGAAGGTCTAAGAACAAACTTTAAGACTGGTTAGTAAAACCTCTACAAGATTAGAGCAAACTCAGTTTTAAGGAAAGCGTATTGCCTATGGAACAAGAGGCCCAGACCAAGAAAAGTCCTTAACTTAAAAATGTCTTTACAATAATTAATTAAGTATGATGCTGCTACTCTCATTTACAGTCATCAGGCTCAGCCGACAAAAGGAGCGAGGGGGCTGTGAAAATGAAGAGGCCATTGACAGACAAGGTGGAGCGGGGACTCCTCGCTACCGCTGGGTAGGGGCGGGAATGCTGGTTTTCTCCTAGGCCTCTGCTAACACCACGCTACCGGCCAGGGCAGGGGGGTCTTGCTACAGTTTTCCACGTGGCCTGCACTGGCACTGTGGGAGATAGGGGCTGCCTTGTTATCACTGGTCACTGGTCAAAGTCCCTACTCGCCACCAGGCCTCCTTTGTCACCACCCTCTTGGGGAAGGTGTGAGACACACCATTTCTGCCAGGTTGGGGGTTGAAGTCCTGGCCCTCACTGTTGGAAAACCCAGAGCCTGTGTCTTAAGAATATGCAGAAGATGACCTGCCGAATGAGGAGCACGAGCCCCCCACACAGGGTCATCAGGTCGCTCCCCAGACACTGGGCTCCCGCTTCGTGGAAGTTAACATCCTGCGGCAGTCTGACTGAAGGTGCAGTTTCAGTACACTCACACAAAGGAAACAGAGCCATGGGGTTTATCACTTATAGACCCCAGAAAGGGAGCACAGTGAGGCAGGAGAAGACCAGTCCTTCCACCCAGGTCACAAGCGAACCGGAAAAGACAGCAGGGTAGCAAGCACCTATCACTTAGAAGGTGGTTGGGGAAGAGGTCACTAATTTTTCAAGGGCTCAAGTCTGAGTGGTCATTTTTAAAGGTGCCCAGGAAAAGCAGGGTGGCAACTTGAGGAGGGAACCCTAAACTCCCTACCTCAGTGTCCAGATCCTGGGTGTGAGCAGGGTTGCTATAATGTAAAATTGCCTAGGCAGCAACTCGAAGTGGCTGATTTATCATCACACCCTCCGCGTGGTCTCCATTGGCCCCGTTGAAAGAGGCTCCTCGTTAACTCCTGGAAGGAATGAAACTCCCGATTCCCCACTCAGCCTTCTCTGATACCACTGTGGCACGGCAATGGGAATACCTCAGTCACCTCCTTACAACCTGGAAAGTACAGAAGTCCAGGCTCGCCACTGGACCTTTGCTTTTGTGACTATAGATGGGGCTACATGTTTTTCCTGGGGTTTGTGGCTGGACTAGAGCAGTATTGGCCAAATGTTTTCTGTATGGTTGTCACCCTCTCTCCTGGTCATCTAGCTAGAGACAGCAGGCTTTTGTCGGGGTCTATACTGTCTGCACCCATGGGCATTTCTGGGTTGCCACCTTCTCCTACAAAAGCCCAGAGAACTCACCATCACATTGTCCCTCATGTCCTGAAGTCCCTGGCTAATCTGCCTCTACTCTATACCTTTCAGAGTCTGCTAAAATATAATGGTTTATATATAATGCCCAGGGGTTAAATTATACTTAATTGAAGGAACAGGGAAAAGTATGTCTATTCCATCTTCCTGGAAGAAGTTGTGCACATGGTTTTAAAAGTATTATCATAAATAGAATTATTTGTATGAGAATGTTTGAACTCATAAAAACATGTACGGCAAGTAAATCATTTTACAATTGAGACACCTGAAGCTCAGAAATGTCAAGTGGATTGTTCAAAAGTTAAGGATAAAGCTTTTATTTGACCCTATATTTCTTCAAGTCCAATGAAGAATTTTTACCCCATAAAGCTATCCTATATTATGCAGAAAATAGTAAAACTGTAATGTTTTCTCCTCTGATTTGAATTTTTCAGATTCTACTTGTGATTCTGCCAAATTCCATATGTTGTAATGTATACTCCAATTTTAAAGTGTAGAAGCTTCTTGGAGAATTTTTCATTGTCATCTTGCAGTGACCATCGTTAATCATTAGGCCGATTAATGATTTTTGATTGGAAGTACTTTCATTTTCTGTGTCAATACACCAACACTAACTTTATCCTCTAATTTTTAAGTTTCAATCTGTTTTCTTATAAGCGGTATATAGCTGGATTTGAAGGGAAAAAAACTGACAATCTCCTTTTTAACTGGTGATTTGTCATCATTATTGATATATTTGTATTTGTTACTATCCATTTTTCATTCTTTCCTTTAACCCTGCTTATTCTCTTATTAATTTGTCCTCTTTCTTATTAATTTGACCTTCCTTAGAATTGATTAGTTTTCAGGTCCCCCCTCACCTTTCTACTATTGATTTAGACATTTGATGTTATATTTCTATTCCTCATTGACTACCTTTAAATTGTTAATTTTAAACTTTAACTTTAAAAAGTTAATTTTACCATGATTCTCCTGGAAAATATTGACATTGAAAAAATGGACCTTAGACTCCCTTAATTCTGTTTACCAGCCCCCATGGTACATGCTGCATTTTTCAGCATTAAATTCCACCTCATTTTTTCATTTGTCAAATTAGTCATTATTGTTATTTCTGCCACACAGTATCAACTTATTTGATCATCAGTATTTCTTCTCAAAATTTTCTTTTAGGAAAAATCCTTTTCTTTTCAAATCCTTTATTACTATTTTCCAGTTTGTTCTATTAGAAGTAAATTCCCTTATCTTTTTCTAAAGTGACTTTTAATTTCATCCTTTCTTGTCAAGTCATGCTTTCAATGGACTTATTCATACTATTTTTTCTACTCCCAGAAACTTGAAGACGTTAGAATATGTTTGTGCCATATGCAAATTTAATATAAGCATACTCAATGCTGTGTGTTACATCCCTCTATTTCACTATATTTATGTGTTTTTGAGCATGTTCCAATTTGAATGAAGTTTACTCCACAGCCACCTGATTTCTCCAACTTGATTGTATTCAATTGTCTCAAATAGTGACACAGTTATTATTTTTCTATTTGCCATGCCTTCCTTGACATCAGAGAACAGTAGAGATAAGATCAGTCCTCTATCTGCTTGCTCTAACTCATCCCAGATCAAGTGTGAAAGTGTTTAGTGACAAATTAACAGCACAGAGGCAGAGAAGACACATATCCTGGACTACAATGTAGTCAAAATTCATATGATGTTCATTCAAATGGTATATGGCTATGCTTTAAAAGAAGTAACAACTTTGATGATTTTATTCTGGTATTGAAAGTGCTATGGAGATTCAACTCAGTTCACAATGCAAAGCATTTGAAGACTACCGTATGCTCTGGGGTACTTAATAAGCCATGATCTGTCTACACCTGCAGGTGAATGTGGTTGTTTTGAACTTGCTGAACTTTACACAAGTGAAATATGACCCAGTTGTGTTCCCTCATCTTCTGACATCTACTGTTGCCTTTGAAAAATCTACTGGTAATCTATTAAGCCTGATCATTGTAAGATAACTCACTTTTTGTAAGTTTCTCTTTTTCTTTCTTCTCTGCATTTTACTGGGATATGGATTAAAAATAAAAATACTCTTCAGGACTTCTTAGGCTTCAACAATATGAGGCTTATGTGTTTCATCAACTCTGAAAAATTCTCAGTCACTGTTTTCTTTCAATATTGTCTCCCCTAATTCTCTCTTATTCTATCCTTCTGCGATACTTTCTAAATATTCTTTGGACATTCTAATTTAGCCTTCATGTCCCCTAAATTTTCTTTCATATTTCCTATCCCTTGGATTTTCCTTTAAGCAAAGTTTATAAAAATACAAGCTTGATGTTATTTTCTTCCATTGGCTCTAACCCTGGGAAGTCAGTTTGTAGGAAAAAATAGATAACATTCAAGGAGAACCTATTTCTGCTTTCTGGAGATAAGTCAGTCGTGATTTTAATATACACTTACTGGCACTAATTACCCTTAAAATTTAGAGTGAGCTGCGATTCTCCTCAATGCCGCTGCACTTTGTAACTTTCTGCACAAGACACCAGCATGCTTTTCCCTGAAAACAATGACTCAGCTCTCTATTATAGTGTCCCTTTGTTTTCAGGGTCAACATCTTATAATACACAGTTAAAAGGGTCAATATATAGACACTAGCATACAGCCTTAATGGTTTAATTTTATTAAAGGATTTTTGCAAGTTAAATGTCACTTTTGCTCTTGTGTGTAATTTGGAGTCATATTTCCTCCAAATTTTCTTTTCCCAAATATGAATGGAATTTTAAAATACCTCAAAATCTTTACTTCATGATTAAGAATATAATGATTGAGGACAAGCAAGAACACATGACAGTACACTGTCATGATAATGAGACAAATCTTCAAAAGTACATTTTTAATGATTCAGCAATTATTACTTAGCTACCTGGATACTACAGAAGATGCAAAGCACAAGAAATAATCCTCTCTTTAGTAAGTTCAAGAGGACTTTCAATGAAAATAAGAACTAACTATATAAAGAATGGGATGCTCTGGGAAAGAAATGTGCCTCTCGAGTCTTCATCAGATACACCTTTAAGAGAGGAGGAAGAAAAAAAAAAAAACCTCAATTTTTCCATCATGTGAATAGGGAAATGCTGGGGATATTATCTTTTCACATGTTTTTCCTGTAGAATGTGTCCATATGGCCCTCAAATTCTTGAATATTCTATAATGACACTCTAATGGAAGAACAATGAAAAGAAGGTCAAGGAAAGTAAAGCTTTCGTAAGCTTAAGTAATTCCCCACATTTGGGGGCTTCCCTGGTGGCACAGTGGTTGAGAGTCTGCCTGCCACTGCAGGGGACGAGGTTCGAGCCCTGGTCCGGGAAGATCCCACATGCCGCGGAGCAACTAAGCCCGTGTGCCACAACTACTGAGCCTGCGCTCTAGAGCCTGCGAGCCACAACTACTGAGCCCGCGTGCCACAACTACTGAAGCCTGTGCACCTGGAGCCTGTGCTCCACAGTGGGAGGCCCATGCACTGCAAGGAAGACCCAACAAAGCCAAAAAATTAAAAATAAATAAATTTTTAAAAAATGGTTCTGAAGAACCTAGGGGCAGGACAGGAATAAAAGACGCAGACATAGAGAATGGACTTGAGGACACAGGGAGGGGGAAGGGTAAGCTGGGACGAAGTGAGAGAGTGGCATGGACACATATACACTACCAAATGTAAAATAGCTAGCTAGTGGGAAGCAGCCGCATAGCACAGTGAGATGAGCTCGGTGCTTTGTGTCCACCTAGAGGGGTGGGATAGGGAGGGTGGGAGGGAGACGCAAGAGGGAGAAGATATGGGGATATATGTATACGTACAGCTGATTCACTTTGTTATACAGCAGGAACTAACACACCATTGTAAAGCAATTATACTCCAATAAAGATGTAAATAAATAAATAAATAGATAGATAAATAAATTAATTAATTAAATCCCCCCCATTTTAACCTTCATCTGTGCCCCCCCATTCTTTTGCTACCCCGTCCCTCAATCTCCTCATACAAGGTTATCTCAGGACTTCGAGGGTTTTATTCCCTGCTTCTCTCTGCTTACCTCTTCCACCAAAGCTGTAGTGTCTACAATTTTCCTGAATGTGTATTGGGTGGCATGTATATGTTGATTTTTCTTTAAAAAAACAAAGCATCTAAATATAAGAAGCTATTTCTGCAAGAAATAAATAGTCTCTTGCTTTCTGTTCCATGGTCAACTCAAAGTAACGATAAAATGTTCCATTAAATCTCTTTTTAATAGTATAAGTGCCCTGATGAAATTGTCTCACTATACAAAACCATTGTGTTAGACACAAATTAAGGCATGCACAAGATATTACAATGGTAAAGTGAAATATTTATGAAGTGATTTAAATACTAATGACATAGCATTCCTAAAGGAGTCACAAAGTTAAAGGATTAGAACATTCCACACCAGCACTGCAGTCCATGAGTCTGTTGCATGTTGTATATATTTTTTCTCATTACTCAATACTTAGAAATGTAGCCAGGAGAGAGAAGAGAAAAACGGCATGTGGGAATGAAGAATTGCATTTGAAGGATGCATGCTCTCTATTTACCCTTGAATATTAGTACCAAATCCAGCAGCACATGGTTTGTCAAGAATCCACTTATGTAGTAGTTTCAACTGTCTCAGATACAATCTTGCCCTTAGTATTGAAGAGGATGTTCACCGCTACAGGTAACTATACACAAACTTCAGCTCAATCCTGACACCACATCACAAATCGAGCTTATCTGCAACCGTCTGCCCTGCCATTCTCAGCGTGCTGGTCATTTTATGTTTGTTTTTTGTTTGTTTTTCCGTTGCTAGATGGCTAATGCGATTCTAGGTGTCACAGGCAAAAACTGCAATGTCCAACAAAGACAACTACATTTTCTTCCGTGGGTACCTATTTATCGATGACAAATCCTTTCCCAGATGCCCTCCAGCTGACTTCTCCTGATTCCCACTGAATATGTTTGGGTAACATGTGCATGTGATCTTGACCATTAATGACCACACCCTTGGGGGGAGAAGATTTTCCTGGGGACACGGATCTGCAAATGGCAAATCACCACACAAACCAGAGCTACTGCACGTAAGAAGGAAGGAGCTGCCTGGCTTTCAACCAGAAAACTGATAGTACCTATCGTAACTCTAAAGAAAGCATTTTTCTAAAATTAAGTAAAATAATTCTAAAGAAGAAACCAGAAATTCATAAAATCGAATTAATACATTTTAAATCTTTGGAAAGTGTTTAGTGTCTAAAGCCACTACTCTGAGTTAATAATTTATTAATTCTTAATTTACTTACAACCTCATAAGCCGCTTATTTCTGAAACCTTTTAACATTGGGAGCAGCAATATGAAAATGAAATGAGAGAGATTAAAGCAAACTTTTGGCCATCTAAAATAACACTGGATCAAATTTACAAGCCCAGATTAAAATACAAATAAATAACACAACCTTGGGCTGAACAACACTTTGTACCATAATAGCTCTTAAAATATCAGTGTATGAAAACCCAAATGTAATACTGTAATGTTTGATGTTATGAATGATAATTCTAAGATTATATACATGTGTATATAATCCTCAATGTTTTTAACGTTGTGATAAGGAAGAGGAAAATAATTTCAAGACTAAATTTCACGAGCAGATATAATTTAATGTTTAAATTTGAAGGAACTACACTTCATGGCCTAACAACTTCCTCCTTGATGATTTCAAACAAATGAGGTGTATTGTCACTAAAAAATTTAGCAAAGAAAAACTATCACAGTGATTACTTTGAGAGTAAGGTAGTAAGTAGACTAGCTCTCATTAGTCTGTTATTACACTTAGTAACTCAAAAAGAAAAATAAAAACAAAAAATAATTATGTAATACTTTGATGTGATTTTCTTAAATACTTTATTTTAGCATTCATTCAAATGAGACATTTTTTTGAATTTTATTTCATTTTTTATACAGCAGGTTCTTATTAGTTATCCATTTTATACATATTAGTGTATATATGTCAATCTCAATCTCCCAGTTCATCCCACCACCACCAACTCACCGCGGCTTTCCCCACTTGGTGTCCATACGTTTGTTCTCTACATATCTGTGTCTCTATTTCTGCCTTGCAAACCGGTTCTTCTGTACCATTTTTCTAGATTCCACATACATGCAGTAATATACGATATTTGTTTTTCTCTTTCTGACTTCACTCTGTAAGACAGTCTCTAGATCCATCCACATCTCTACAAATGACCTAATTTCGTTCCTTTTTATGGCTGAGTAATATTCCATTGTATATATGTGCCACATCTTCTTATTCCATTCGTCTGTCGGGCATTTAGGTCGCTTCCAGGACCTGGTTATTGTAAATAGTGCTGCAATGAACACTGGTGTGCATGTGTCTTTTTGAATTGTGGTTTTCTCTGGGTATATGCCCAGGAGTGGGATTGCTGGGCCATATGGTAATTCTATTTTTAGTTTTTTAAGGAACCTCCATACTGATCTCTATAGTGACTGTATCAATTTACATTCCCACCAACAGTGCAAGAGGGTTCTCTTTTCTCCACACCCTCTCTAGAATTTGTTGTTTGTAGATTTTCTGATGATGCCCATTCTAACCAGTGTGAGGTGATACCTCATTGTAGTTTCGATTTGCATTTCAAATGAAACATTTTCTATGCTAAAAAAGAAAGCTCTTATCTAAGCAATATAATTAAATTCATAAGGCAGTTTTAATAATGATCTCTTAAAATATCAACATCCCATATTTGAGTTCCCATATTTCAGAGATTGTATATACAAATAGAAATATACAAATTGACATAAGTTTAAGCTACTTACTATTAAAAACAGTAAGTATTTTAAGGCAGGAGGGGTGACAGTAATTTCTGGATAAAAAATTATTGTAATAAATCAGTGACTATGAAAGTGGTTTAATATTTGCATTACATAAAGAGAAGATGCCCTTAAATAATTTTCATAACATTATTTAAATCATGTCAGAGTATAAATAAATTGAAACTATCAGGAATAAAGCTCTGTTAGGACACCGCATGAATAGGCCTCAGCCTAAGCCTACATGAGGATTTGGTTAAACAATTAACATAAGAGGATTTCTCAAGAATACTTTACTTATCTAACTTCAGGGATCGACAAAACTTTAAAAAAATAACTCAGTTAATGTTTGAAAACTATATATCTTTTTTTTTTAACATCTTTATTGGAGTATAATTGCTTTACAATGTTGAGTTAGTTTCTACTGTATAACAAAGTGAATCAACTATATGTATACATATATCCCCATACCCCCTCCCTCTTGCGTCTCCCTCCCGCGCTCCATATCCCACCCCTCTAGGTGGTCACAAAGCACTGAGCTGATCTCCCTATGACATGCAGCTGCTTCCCATTAGCTATCTATTTTACATTTGGTAGTGTATATATCTCAATGCAACTCTCTCACTTCGTGCCAGCTTACCCTTCCTCCTCCCCATGTCTTCAAGTCCATTCTTTACATCTGCATCTTTATTCCTGCCCTGCCCCTAGGTTCATCAGAACCTTTTTTTTCATTTTTTTTTAGATTCCATATATACGTGTTAGCATAGGGTATTTGTTTTTCTCTTTCTGACTTAATTCACTCTGCATGACAGACTTTAGGTCCATCCACCTCACTACAAATAGTTCAATTTCGTTTATTTTCATGGCTGAGTAATATTCCATTGTATATATGTGCCACATCTTCTTTAACCATTCATCTGTTGATGGAGACTTAGGTTGCCTTCATGTCCTGTCTATAGTAAATAGTGCTACAATGAACATTGTGGTACATGTCTCTTTTTGAATTATGGTTTGTTCAGGGTATATCCCCAGGAGTGGGATTGCTGGGTCATATGGTAATTCTATTTTTAGTTTTTTAAGGAACCACCATACTGTTCTCCATGTGGCTGCATCAATTTACATTCCCACCAACAGTGCAAGAGGGTTCCCTTTTCTCCACACCCTCTCCAGCATTTATTGTTTGTAAATTTTTTGGTGATGGCCATTCTGACTGCTGTGAGGTGATACCTCATGGTAGTTTTGATTTGCATTTCTCTAATGATTAGTGATGTTGAACATCCTTTCATGTCTTCGTTGCAATCTGTATATCTTCTTTGGAGAAATGTCTATTTAGGTCTTCTGCCCATTTTTGGATTGGGTTTTTGGTTTTCTGCTATTGAGTTGTATGAGTTGCTTTTAAATTTTGAGATTAATCCTTTGTCAGTTGCTTCATTTGCAAATATTTTCTCCCATTCTGAGGGTTGTCTTTTCGTCTTGTTTATGGTTTCCTTTGTTGTGCAAAAGCTTTTAAGTTTCATTAGGTCCCATTTGTTTATTTTTGTTTTTATTTCCATTTCTCTAGGAGGTGGGTCAAAAAGGATCTTGCTGTGATTTATGTCATAGAGGAGTGTTCTGTCTATGTTTTCCTCTAAGAGTTTTAGAGTGTCTGGCCTCACATTTAGGTCTTTAATCCATTTGGAGTTTATTTTTGTGTATGGTGTTAGGGAATGTTCTAATTTTATGCTTGTACATGTAGCTGTCCAGTTTTCCCAGCACCACTTATTGAAGAGCCTGTCTTTTCTCCATTGTATATTCTTGCCTCCTTTATCAAAAATAAGGTGACCAAATGTGCATGGGTTCATCTCTGGGCCTTCTATCCTGTTCCATTTATCTATCTTGCTGTTTTTGTGCCAGTACCATACTGTCTTGATTACTGTATCTTTGTAGTATAGTCTGAAGTCAGCCTGATTCCTCCAGCTCCGTTTTTCTTTCTTAAGATTCCTTTGGCTACTTGGGGTCTTTTGTGTTTCCATACAAATTGTGAAATTTTTTGTTCTAGTTCTGTGAAAAATGCCATTGGTAGTATGATAGGGATTGCATTGAATCTGTAGATTGCTTTGGGTAGTAGAGTCATTTTCACAATGTTGATTCTCCCAATCCAAGAACATGATATATCTCTCCATGTGTTTGTATCATCTTTAATTACTTTCATAAGTGTCATAGTTTTTTGCATACAGGTCTTTTGTCTCCTTAGGTAGGTTTATTCCTAGGTATTTTATTCTTTTTGTTGCAGTGGTAATTGGGAGTGTTTCCTTAATTTCTCTTTAAGATTTTGCATCATTAATGTATAGGAATGCAAGAGATTTCTGTGCATTAATTTTGTATCCTGCTACTTTACCAAATTCATTGATTACCTCTGGTCATTTTCTGGTAGCATCTTTAGTATTCTCTACGTATAGTATCATGTCACCTGCAAACACTGACAGTTTTACTTCTTCTTTTCTGATTTGGATACCTTTTATTTCTTTTTCTTCTATGTTTGCTGTGGCTAAAACTTACAAAACTATGTTGAATAACAGTGGTGAGAGTGGGTAACCTTGTCTTGTTCCTGATCTTAGAGGAAATGCTTTCAGTTTTTCACCATTAAGAATGATGTTGGCTGTGGGTTTGTCATATATGGCCTTTATTATGTTGAGGTAAGTTCCCTCTATGCTTACTTTCTGGAGAGTTTTTATCATAAATGGGTGTTGAATTTTGTCAGAAGCTTTTTCTGCATCTATTGAGATGATCATATGGTTTTTATCCTTCAACTTGTTAATATGGTGTATCACATTGATTGATTTGCATATATTGAAGAATCCTTGCATTCCTGGGATAAGCCCCACTTGATCATGGTGTATGATCCGTTTAATGAGCCACTGGATTCTGTTTGCTACTATTTTGTTGAGGATATTTGCATCTTTGTTCATCAGTGATATTGGCCTGTAGTTTTCTTTTTTTAATGACATTTTTGTCTGGTTTTGGTATCAGGGTGATGGTGGCCTCGCTGAATGAGTTTGGCAGTGTTCCTCCTTCTGCTAAATTTTGGAAGAGTTAGAGAAGCATAGGTGTTAGCTCTCCTCTAAATGATAGAATTCACCTGTGAGGCCATCTGGTCCCGGGCTTTTGTTTGTTGGAAGATTTTTAATCACAGTTTCAATATCAGTGTTTCTGATTGGTCTGGTTAAATTCTCTATTTCTTCCTGTTGCAGTCTTGGAAGGTTGTGCTTTTCTAAGAATTTGTCCATTTCTTCCAGGTTGTCCATTTTTTTGGCATATAGTTGCTTGTAATAATCTCTCATGGTCCTTTGTATTTCTGCAGTGTCAATTGTTACTTCTCCTTTTGCATTTCTAATTCTGTTGATTTGAGTCTTCTCTCTTTTTTTCTTGATGAGTCTGGCTAATGGTTTATCAATTTTGTTTATCTTCTCAAAGAAGCAGCTTTGGGTTTTACTGATCTTTGCTATTGTTTCCTTCATTTCTTTTTCATTTATTTGTGATCTGATCTTTATGATTTCTTTTGTTCTGCTAACTTTGGGGTTTTTTTGTTGTTCTTCTTCTTTCTCTAATTGCTTTAGGTGTAAGGTTAGGTTACTTATTTCAGACTTTTCTTGTTTCTTGAGGTAGGATTGTATTGGTATAAACTTCCCTCTTAGAACTGCTTTTGCTGCATCCCATAGGTTCGGGGTCATCCTGTTTTCATTGTCATTTGTTTCTAGGTATTTTTTGATTTCCCCTTTGATTTCTTCAGTAATCTCTTGGTTATTTAGTAGTGTATTGCTTAGGCTCCATGTGTTTGTATTTTTTCCAGTGTTTTTCCTGTAATTGATATCTAGTCTCATAGCATTGTGGTCAGAAAAGATACTTGATTTTAATTTTCCTAAATTTACCAAGGCTTGATTTGTGACCCAAGATATGATCTATCTTGGAGAATGTTCCAGGTGCACTTTAGAAGAAAGTGTATTCTGCTGTTTGTGGATGGAATGTCCTATAGATATGATTTTTGTCCATTTTTTTTAATGTGTCAGTTAAAGCTTGTGTTTCCTTATTTTTATTTTCATTTTGGATGATCTGTCCATTGGTGAAAGTGGGGTGTTAAAATCCCCTACTATTATTGTGTTTCTCTCGATTTCCCCTTTTATGGCTGTTAGCATTTGCTTTATGAATTGAGGTACTTCTACGTTGGGTGCATAAATATTTACAATTGTTATATCTTGTTCTTGGTTTGATCCCTTGATCGTTATGTAGTGTCCTTCTTTGTCTCTTCTAATAGTCTTTATTTTAAACTCTATTTTGTCTGATATGAGTGTTGCTACTCCAGCTTTCTTTTGATTTCCATTTGCATGGAATATCTTTTTCCATCCCCCCACTTTCAGTCAGTATGTGTCCTAGGTCCGAAGTGGGTCTCTTGTAGACAGCATGTATGTGGGTATTGTTTTTGTATCCATTCAGCCAGTCTATGTCTTTTGGTTGGAGCATTTAATCCATGTACATTTAAAGTAATTATCGATATGTATGTTCCTATCACCATTTTCTTAATTGTTTCGGGTTTGTTTTTGTAGGTCTTTTCCTTTTCTTGTGTTTCATGCCTAGAGAAGTTCCTTTAGCATTTGTTGTAAAGCTGGTTTGGTGGTGCTGAATTCTCTTATCTTTTGCGTGTCTGTAAAGTTTTTAATTTCTCTGTTGAATCTGAATGAGATCCTTGCTGGGTAGAGTAATCTTGGTTGTAGGTTTTTCCCTTTCATCACTTTAAATATGTCCTGCCACTCCCTTCTGGCTTGCAGAGTTTCTGCTGAAAGATCAGCTGTTAACCTTATGGGGATTCCCTTATATGTTACTGGTTGCTTTTCCCTTGCTGCTTTTAATATTTCTCTTTGTATTTAATTTTTGATAGTTTGATTAATATGTCTTGGCATGTTTCTCCTTGGATTTATTCTGTATGGGACTCTGTGTGCTTCCTGGACTTATTTCCTTTCCCATGTTAGGGAATTTTTCAACTATAATCTCTTCAAATATTTTCTCAGACCCTTTCTTTTTCTCTTCTTCTTCTGAGAGCCCTATAATTCAAATGTTGGTGTGTATCATGTTGTCCCAGATGTCTCTGAGACTGTCCTCAAGTCTTTTCATTCTTTTTTCTTTATTCTGCCCTGAAATAAGGCAGTTATTTCCACTATTTTATCTTCCAGGTCACTTATCCAGTCTTCTGCCTCAGTTATTCTGCTATTGATTCCTTCTAGAGAATTTTTAATTTTATTTATTGTGTTGTTCATCATTGTTTGTTTGCTCTTTAGTTCTTCTTTGTTAAACGTTTCTTGTATTTTCTCCATTCTATTTCCAAGATTTTACTTTACTATCATTACTCTGAATTCTTTTTCAGGTAGACTGCCTATTTCCTCTTCATTTGTTTGTTCTGTTGGGTTTTTACCTTGCTCCTTCATCTGCTGCATATTTCTCTGTATTCTCATTTTGTTTGACTTACTGTGCTTGAGGTCTCCTTTTTGCAAGCTGCAGATTCGTAGTTCCTGTTGTTTTTGGTGTCTGCCTCTCAGTGGGTGAGGTTGGTTCAGTGGGTTGTGTAGGCTTCCTGGTGGACGGGACTGGTGCCTGTGTTCTGGTGGCTGGGGCTGGATCTTGCCTTTCTTGTGGGCAGGACCGCACCCGGTGGTGTGTTTTGGGGTATCTGTGAACTTAGTATGATTTTTTGCAGCCTCTCTGCTAATGGGTGGGGCTGTGTTCCTGTCTTGCTAGTTGTTTGGCATGGGGCGTCCAGCACTGGAGCTTGCTGGCCATCGGGTGGAGCTGGGTCTTAGTGTTGAGACAGAGATCTCTGGGAGAGCTCTCGCCTATTGATATTACATGGGGCCGGGAGGTCTTTGGTGGACCCATGTCCTGAACTCGGCTCTCCCACCTCAGAGACTCGGGCCTGACACCCGGCCGGAGCACCAAGACCCTGTCAGCCACACGGTTGTTATTATCTAATCAAAGATTGATGTGCTTTTCCTAAGGCAGAGTTGCACTGTAGCTAGAAGCACAGGTTCTGGAGGCCAAAAACTTGGGTTCAAAACCCGTCTCTACCGCTTTGCCACTTGAGAGGACCTGGGCAAATTATGTCCTCTATTTCCCTGTCTCAGGGTACAGAGTTGGAGCCCATGGTCTTCCTATTGCTGCATCTACAATTTTACTTCTCCTTATTCTGGGGAAGCTGGTCCTCCCAGGAGAAGGAGAAGATACACAGAGCAGACTTGCACCCGATGCTTGAGGTGAGCCCTTGAGCTTCAGTCTACCTCAACAAAGCCAATTCGAAGCCTTCTCAGGGATGGGTAAGGCTGCTGAAGAAGAGATGGTTTTCTCTCTTTCTGTGAGATCATATTATTTGAGGACCAGCTAATTCTGCAGCTTCCAGGAGCCACTGACACCACATGGAGACAGTCTTACTTCCTCTCTGATAAATCACTTCACTATTCCAGGACACAGACTTCCCCAACTTTTTTTTCCCTTTGTGCTTAGTCTAGTTTTCACTTGCTCACAGGATGCTGTGTGCAGCAGCCTCAAACCCAGTGCTTCAGACCGGCGTTCCTCGTGGAAATCGGGACACCACGACACCTCTGGAATGTATAAATCTTCTCCTGGAGTTCTATTACAAAAAATGCCTCAAACTGAGGCAAAGAGACCTGATGTCCATTTCCGATTCTGCCACTAAATACCTTAGGCCAAGATATTCACCATTTTTGGATCTCTAGTTTTTATTTCTCCGAGGGTAAAGTGAGAGTGTTGAACTAACTGATCTCTAAGATACAGTATAGCTCGAACATTGAGACTGAGACAAAGCATGAGGTCTTAACCATATAGTCATGTTACACATAAAATTTTTATGAATTATTTATATTTATTTGGTACTGAACTAAAGCTTGCAATTTTTAAATTCCACATCACTCATTATTCCTTTGGGTTCAATATAATTACCTGATAAAATTTAGTTAATAATTAGTCAATGAAAGAATAAGAGTATTTAAAATAGTAGTCCCTCAACATTGAAAAACAGAAAAAATATTGTTGGTTTATATGTCTTTCAAAGTTGGTATCTAGGAATAAACTTTAAACACAAGAATATTTTGATCGGGGGAAATTTATTTAAGTCACAATGTAGTCTATCTCAATCCCTCTATATATCATTAGTCTAAGTAATACCTTATAATTTGTTGAAATTAAGTATATATATGTCTTCAAATATACCATTTCTTTGACACTCAAAATAAGGCTTAATGAAGCTAGTAATTATCTTCCTCATTTCATTTTAGAGGAAAAATATCAGTAGGCTCAAATCATGTAAATGCCTTACCTGGTGTTAATTTGCATCCTCATTCTACAGTATTTATAATTAGGAAGTAACAGTATCCTTGTAATTTGTGATTAAAACTGATCACTGAGAACCAGCCATAATCCTTAAGACAGGGAGTAAATACCAAAGAAGCTCTAAATCGTCCTCGATTTTACCTGCAAAACTATAAAATAATGAAAGAGCAAACTTTTTATTGAGAGTTTACTTTATACAAGAGACAGGGCTATGCACTTTATATTAATAATCTAATTCAATTATTATAACAGACCCTCAGAAATAGGCGTTATTATCTCTTCATTTTACAGATGAGAGATCTAAGATTCATAGAGGTCTATTAACTTTCCTAAGGTTACACAGAAAGTCAGACAAATATCACTGGGAGTTTCTACCTTTGCAAGAGAACTAATTTATCACTGCAGTTCTATATTTTGATGGGGGGAATTGTAATGTATAATTTGAGAGACTACAAGATTGCATTTCTAAGGCCTAGAGCTATATACTGAGTCATCATTCACATACAGATGATACTTGAAAGATAAATATTTCTGAAGGAAATAGATAATACAGATGTAGACATAGATACAGGTAGAGATACAGATATAGATATACTAAAAGAGGAGAAAACGGGATGGGAGAAAGAGGAGAGGGAGGGAGGGAAGGAGGGAATAGAAAGAAAGGAGAGAGAAAGAATAACTGCAATGGAAGGAAAAGGGAGAGAAGGTTAAGCGGAGGGGAGAGGACAGGAGGTGAAGAAAAGAGAGGAGAGAGGGGAGGAGACACGCAGGGAGGGGAGGAAAGGAAAGGGGAGAAGAGCAGATAACCAATGTGGAACCTCCACGTGCAGAGGAGAAAAAAGTCACACAGAGAAGAAAACATAGACAGGGCAGATTTGGAATCAGAAAATCTCAGTGTCATAAAAGCCAAGAGAGGAGAGCTATTTCTGAAAGGAAATATTGTGACTTGTTAATTGTTGCATTTATTTCCTAATACGTTTTTAGTCTTGAGTATTTCTCTTCAATTCTTCTGATTCTCTTGCACATTTTCAGAATGATTTTCCTAACATTTTGCCTTTTATTCCCCCAGCTACCCTTCTGTAATAGAGCCTTCCAAGCATCCCTGTAGATCACAGACTCTAAAGTCCAAATACGGTAGCTTGCATTTGGGGACCCTCAAAATCTGGCCCAGCACTATTTTTTAACCTTCGATCCCACTACTATGATAGTCTGAACTTTTACATATTTCTAAAAGCTAAGTATGCTTTGAACATTTCAAAAATTATTCTTATTTTTAAAAGAATATTCTTAGTTTCAAGAGTTTGTATTTTTTTAAATATATTTATTTTAATGAGGAAAGGTGATCTTCAGAATTTTGTGTCATTATTTTAAATAAACTGGAAGAATCAATTAACCAGTTAAAGGATAGATAAGGATATGTCTCCTTTATAATATAAGATTTACAGCAAAACAGCCCAAAGATTCATGGTATGCTCAATGAATAAGGAACTATGTTTTTTGCCTCTCATTCTTGATATTTCAATACTGCTAGGAAACAAAATTCTGTGGTTCCATTTCTTGTGTTTTAAATTCTTATGAACACGATCTTATTTGATCATGGATTATTGACAAAATAACAAAAATACAGCTCTTCATACTCTGCCTACAAAAATGTTCTTCAAACAGCTGCAGAATACCAATAATTATCTTGGTCAGTCCAGTGCAGCAAAGTCAGACAGCTAGCATTTAACTCCTCTGCTAAAAAATAGCCTACATAATGAAGTGTAAAATAGAGATGCGCTCTCTCAGACCCCAGAATGGCTCATTCTCTTTCTCTGGATAGAAAGAAACTGGAAAGTGCAAACAGCTGAGGGCTTATAACAGCTGTAGAACAATAATTCTGGATGGTACTAAGCCTCCTTCCAAGCACAAATTTTCAGTTAAATATAGCTGCATGAATTGACAACTGAGTATATGGACAAAAGATTTCAAATAGTCTATATTAAAAATCAGTGAAATCCATCTATTGTCAGGTCTTACTATGAAAATGTTTCTGTAAAATTCCTTGGATAAATAACGTGATGAATAATACTTAATTTTTTAAAGTCCTTCTTTCATAGACACATGTTGATGTCAGGTAAAATACCTTAGACTGAAGTTCTGCTCTTCAGCATAATTCTTTCCCATGCTAAAAATAAGCTAATACAGTATCAGTACCAATTATATTTTCCTGAGGAAATATAAGCAGTTGAAGGGAATCAGGTGTTCACTGCCTTCAGAATGTGCAGACAAAATTCTCTTAGGGAAACTCTACATTAATGCAAAGTCCTAGGAAGAATGCAAGCAAGGAATGGGGTAATGGAATAAAAATAGAATATCTCCTTTTTAGTAGTTAATGGTAAAATTTATATAGCATCATTTAATGAACCCTTGACTTTTTCTTCACATTCTGTACAATATACTATCCCAAGCTTGGAAAGAAAGGGAGAGAAAAAGCACAGATTTTGTCCTCAGAGGATTTAAAATCCTATTAAAGAAGCCAACTTCTTTATTTAACAATATATTTAAGAAAAGTAATAGTAAATGAGAACCAGCTAGCATATTAACAGGAACCTACGTTATAATTATATATACAAATAACAAACTCATCAAAATACGTTTCTTAAAGGAGGCAAATCTCTAACCTAATTATGAACATGGATTTGTGTAGAGCAAGGAAAATGGTCATTCACACGGCAATAACAACATGAGAAAGACAGACAGGAACAAGGAAGATCTTTAAAGTTGTTTTGAGTTGAGCTGAAGGGGTCGACTGTTCTGATCTTTCCACTACTCATTAGGCCCCAGTCACATCTGCTTCTTGCCTCTGGGTGCCTGGTAAGCAGGAGCTCTGTCGGGAGCCTCAAAGTAATCAGACTTCCAGGGCAGGGAGCACTGCTCAGTGGCTGCTGGTACCTCTAAGAGAGTGAAACGAACTTGGCTCTTGCAGGACAGAAGGACGTGGAGTCCAGAACCTACCTACGGCTGCTCACAACAACCCTAGGATTATCCACATACAGAATCATGAAATCAAAGCACAAAGACCTGAAGCAACTTGCCTAGGGCCATGTAGCTAGGGTTCAAATCCCAGCAGGTAGTCAAGTTCCCAAGCCCACACTCTACCCTGCTCTGCTGCACTGCTTCTCAAGACACAGGTCATAGGAGGTTTCTTTATTGTCACATCTCAGATAGGTAAACATACCTGGAATATTAGATGTTTTCTTGGGAAAAGAGGGAAAATGAATGTTGGGATTGTCTCTTACGCATGTCACTGCTACATTCTAGCAATTATCACAAGATAGTTGTTAGTGACCATTGGATTCAGCATAAAATACTACTTAAATTTAGGTTTAATGCAATGCTAAAAGCTTTACTTAACACTATCAGGTCACAAAGGTGCTATTTGTCAAATTATTACAATACTGCTCCAGTCCAAAGAGGATCTAATTTACTTCCAATGAGAAGAAGCTGAAACTACATTTGAAAAACTGGTGTTGTTTTTTAAATCCTTTAGTAAATCATTTCATTAGTAAAGGCAAAGACAATTCACAAATCAGCAACAAAACTGCAGTTTAGGGACTTAACTGCCAGAAATGTGTCACAGTTACAAGAATGAAGATAACCTTCATTACCGATGAAAAATGTCATGATATCTGTAATTCTACATTTAAAAAATGAGATAAGTCAAATTAAGTGACTCTGATTAAATATAGTAAATAACAGCAACTCGGACTGATGAATTTGTTTCTTACATTATTAGTGCTTCCTTGTGTGTGTTGTGATTGTTGAACAAGGATAATATTTTTGTCTCAAATTTAAATAGCACTGACAATGATATTTATTGACCACATTTCATTTTATGTCTACATTCATAAAAGGAGCAAATGACTTCATCAAATTTTATCTCTACCTATTCCATCTTGATTTTTATTTACCTCTATAGCAACATGCTTTCAACGTTGGATGAGTATGAATACTTAATAATAGCTTGTAGGCCTGACATTGTGAATTTGTAGCACGCACTTTGTAAAATATTTCAGCATTAAGCCAATAAAGCATGTTTCACTTCTGATAAACAATTAAAAGACATTAAAATGTAATATTATGTTAAACAATTCATATTAAATATACATATATATAACTTTAAAATATTATTATACAAAAAAACTTTGCATCCATCTTCTACAATGGTTTCTTCTCTTTCAATATTATGCACACTAGAAATTAAGAACACTCCCGTTTACCATTGCAACAAAAAGAATAAAATATCTAGGAATAAACCTACCTAAGGAGACAAAAGACCTGTATGCAGAAAATTATAGGACACTGATGAAAGAAATTAAAGATGATACAAATAGATGGAGAGATATACCATGTTCTTGGATTGGAAGAATCAACATTGTGAAAATGACTACCCAAAGCAATCTACAGATTCAATGCAATCCCTATCAAACTACCACTGGCATTTTTCACAGAACTAGAACAAAAAATTTCACAATTTGTATGGAGACACAAAAGACCCCGAATAGCCAAAGTAATCTTGAGAACGAAAAATGGAGCTGGAGGAATCAGGCTCCCTGACTTCAGACTATATTACAAAGCTACAGTAATCAAGACAGTTTGGTACTGGCACAAAAACAGAAATATAGATCAATGGAACAGGATAGAAAGCCCAGAGATAAACCCATGCACATATGGTCACCTTATCTTTGATAAAGGAGGCAAGCATATACAGTGGAGAAAAGACAGACTCTTTAATAAGTGGTGCTGGGAAAATTGGACAGGTACATGTAAAAGTATGAAATTAGAACACTCCCTGACACCATGCACAAAAATAAACTCAAAATGGATTAAAGACCTAAGTGTAAGGCCAGACACTATAAAACTCTTAGAGGAAAACATAGGCAGAACACTCTATGACATACATCACAGCAAGATCCTTTTTGACCCACCTCCTAGAGAAATGGAAATAAGAATACAAATAAACAAATGGGACCTAATGAAACTTAAAAGCTTTTGCACAGCAAAGGAAACCATAAACAAGACCAAAAGACAACCCTCAGAATGGGAGAAAATATTTGCAAATGAAGCAACTGACAAAGGATTAATCTCCAAGATTTACAAGCAGCTCATGCAGCTCAATAACAAAAAAACAAACAACCCAATCCAAAAATGGGCAGAAGACCTAAATAGACATTTCTCCAAAGAAGATATACAGATGGCCAACAGACACATGAAAGAATGCTCAACATCATTAATCATTAGAGAAATGCAAATCAAAACTACAATGAGGTATCATCTCACACCGGTCAGAATGGCCATCATCAAAAAATCTACAAACAATAAATGCTGGAGAGGGTGTAAAGAAAAGGGAACACTCTTGCACTGTTGGTGGGAATGTAAATTGATACAGCCACTATGGAGAACAGTATGGAGGTTCCTTAAAAAACTAAAAATAGAACTACCATACGACCCAGCAATCCCACTACTGGGCATATACCCTGAGAAAACCATCATTCAAAAAGAGTCATGTACCAAAATATTCATTGCAGCTCTATTTACAATAGCCAGGACATGGAAGCAACCTAAGTGTCCATCATCGGATGAATGGATAAAGAAGATGTGGCACATATATACAATGGAATATTACTCAGCCATAAAAAGAAATGAAATGGAGGTATTTGTAATGAGGTGGATGGAGTTAGAGTCTGTCATACAGAGTGAAGTAAGTCAGAAAAAGAAAAACAAATACAGTATGCTAACACATATATATGGAATCTAAGGAAAAAAAAAAAAAAAGGCCATGAAGAACCTAGTAGCAAGATGGGAATAAAGACACAGACCTACTAAAGAATGGACTTGAGGATATGGGGAGGGGGAGGGGTGAGATGTGACAGGATGAGAGAGTGTCATGGACATATATACACTACCAAATGTAAAATAGATAGCTAGTGGGAAGCAGCCACATAGCACAGGGAGATCAGCACGGTGCTTTGTGACCGCCTGGGGGGGTGGGATGGCGAGGGTGGGAGGGAGGGAGATGCGGGAGGGAGGAGATGTGGGGGCGTGTGTATGTCTGTAGCTGATTCGCTTTGTTGTAGAGCGGAGACTAGCACACCATTGTGAAGCAGTTATACTTCAGTAAAGATGTTTAAAAAAATATATATTATGCACACTAAAGATTCAATAACTAATGGTAAGGGAAAACCTATAATAAAAGGAATACAGTGAATTTATATAGTGTTTTTTGTGTAAGATGCTCATAGTACTTTCAGTATGTAATCTCATTTATTCTCACAGATTTTTCTATTAAAAAATTGCTAGAGTGATATCTCATTTATTCTCACAACATTCTTACTGAAAGGGTTTTGTATATCCTTTCTTAATTCGTTTTAAAGCAATAAATTTTGTTACCTTTGAAAATCATTTTTTTCCACATTATTAGACAGAATGACCAATTTTTAATCAATATTTTTAAATATAAACACATCCCATGGCAGAACTGTTAGTAATAAAAAAGTAACTCTGTTTTCATGCTATGTCTTTGTTTGTTTTTTTTAATTTTCTTCTCTTCAACCTCTTCACTCTTTGCCTAAATATTTATCAATGTAACCCTGAAACACAGTGTGCTTCTCTCCTATACCAGTCTAAAATATACCCATTCTTTGCACTTCATTTTTACTCTCTTCATGCTTTTGAAGTACTTCCTCCAGAATATTCCAACATGTGTTTCCTATTACAGTGTTTTCCTCAGACCTCTATCAAAGCTAACATTCATCTTACATTCATCTTTTCCTCTTTTTTTTTTTTTTTTTTTTTGCTGTCCCTCCCCCCTTTCCATGTTCTGATCCCTCACCTTGGGAATGATTCTAAACTTTCCCATCAATTTCAGGTATAGAAAAGGAATCTTAAAAATTAATTCTTTTGTTGTCAGTTTTTGTTTAAATAATAATTTTTTAAAGCGTTACATTTTTTTCTTTACAAAACTTTTCACCTCTACTCATATCCAGGTTTTTGTTTACTCATTTCTATCCTATCTTTATTACTAATTATTTCCAGTAATTGAAATTATTTACTACGTACCTTAAATGCAGTTGGATAAATGTGTCCTGAGCTAGTACCCTGTTTGAGAAAATAAATCCTATTTAAAAAACATAATTTTTATTCTTGCAAATATTCTCATTATACCGTTTTTGAAACAGGCTTATTCTCAATATACTGTTTGTCTTGATATAATCATCTGTGTATACATTTAGGCTGCCAGAGACCAACCAAAGAGCTCAACTATTCCCAATCACCATGCCCTGACTTAAGGCATTTTCTTAGAAGTATTACTGTTACAGGCATACCTCAGAGATATTACACTTTCAGTTCCAGACCACAGCAATAAAATTAATACCTCAAAGGCAAGTCACATGAATATTTGTTTCCCAGTGCATATAAAAGTTATGTTTACACTATACTGTATTCTATTAACTGTGCAAAAGCGTTATGTCTATGAAAAAAGGCACATACCTTAATTCTAAAATATTTTACTGCTAAAAAATGCTAACCATCATTTTAACCTTCAGGGAGTTGTAATCTTTTTCCTTGGGGAGGGTCTTGCCTCGATGTTGATGGCTGCTGACCGACCAGATGGTGTTTGCTGAAGGCTGGAGTAGCTGTGGCAACTTCTTAAAATAAGACAACAATGAAGTTTGCCACTTTGACTGACTCTTCCTTTCAGGAACGATTTCTCTGTAGCCTGCGATGCTATTTGACAGTTTTTTACCCAAAGTAGAACTTCTGTCAAAATTGGAGTCAAGCCTTTCAAACCCTTAAGCTGCTTTATCAACTAAGTTTATAGAATATTCTAAATCCTTTGTTGTCATTTCAATAATCTTCACAGCATTTTCACCAGGAGCCGATTCCATCTCATGAACCACTTTCTCTGCTCATCCATAAAATGCAACTCCTCATCCATTCAAGTTTTGTCCTGAGATGGCAGCAATTCAGTCACATTTTCAGATTCCACTTCTAATTCTAGGTCTCTTGCTATTTCCACCACATCTGTAGTTACTTCCTCCACTGAAGGCTTGAACCCCTCAAAGTCATCCATGAGGGTTGAAATCAACTTTCACCAAACTCCTGTTAATGTTAATATTTTGTCCTCTTCCCATGAATCACTAACATTTTGAATGGCATCTAGAATGATGAATCCTTTTCAGAAGGTTTTCAATTTCCTTTGCCCAGAACCATCAGAGGAATTACTATCCATGGCAGCTATAGCCTTATGAAATGTATTTCTTCAATAATAAGACTTGAAAGTCGAAATCACTCCTCGATCCACGGGCTGCAGGATGGGTGCTGTGTCAGCAGGCATGACAACAACATTCATCTCATCGTGCGCCGCCATCAGAGCTCTTGGGTAACTAGCTGCATTGTCACCGAGCAGTAATACTTTGAAAGGAACCTTTTCTTTTGAGCAGTAAGTCTCAACAGTGGACGAAAATATTCAGTAAACCATGTTATAAACAGATGTGCTACCATCCAGGTTTTGTTGTTTCATTTAGAGAGCAAAGGCAGAGTAGATTTAGCATAATTATTAAGGGCCTTAGGATTTTCAGAATGGCAAATAAGCACTGGCTTCAACTGAAAGTCACCAGCAACATTAGCCCCTAGCAAGAGAGTCAGCCTATCCTTTGAAGCTTTGAAGCCAAGCACTGACATTTCCTTTCTAGCTATTAAAGTCCTAGATGGCATTTTCTTCCAATAGAAGGCTGTTTCATCTACACTGAAAATCTGTCATTTAATGTAGCCACCTTCGTTAATTATCTTAGTGAGATCTTCTGGATGACTTGCTGCAGCTTCTACATCAGCACTTGCTGCTGAACCTTGTACTTTGATGTTATAGAGACAGCCTCTCTCTTCCAACCTTGAGAACCAAGCTCTGCTGGCTTCAGACTCTTCTTCTGCACCTCTCTCAGCCTCATGGAATTAAAGAGACTTGGGGCCTTGCTCTGGGTTAGGCTTTGGCTTCAGGGAGTTTCATGGCTGGATTGATTTTCTATCCAGATCATCACTAAAACCTTCTCCGCATCAGCAATAAGGCTGTTTTCTGTCTTATTATATGCATGTTCACTGGAGGAGCACTTTTGATTTCCTCCAAGAACTTCTCCTTTGTATTCATAACTTGGCTAACTGGCACAAGAGGCCTAGCTTTCAGCCTGTCTCAGCTTTTGACATGCCTTCCTCACTAGGCTTAATCATTACTATTTTTTTATTTAAAGTGAGAGATGTGGGAGTCTTCCTTTCACTTGAACACTTAGAAGGCCACTGTATGATTATTATTTGGTGTAATTTTAACATTGTTGTGTCTCAGGGAATAGGGAGGCCCGAGGCGAGGGAGAGAGGCGCAAGAAAGGCAGGTTGTCGAAGTAGTCAGAACATGCACTACGTTTATTAAGTTCTCCACCTTACGTGGGTGTGGTTTTTGGTGCCCCAAATCAATTACAATAGTAACATCACTGATCACAGATCACCATAACAAATTCAATAATAATAAAAACTTTCAAATATTGTGAGAATTACCAAAATGTAACAGAGAGATATGCAGTGAGCCACTGCTGTTGGAAAAATTTTGCCCACAGACTTGCTTGACACAGGGTTGCCACAAACCTTCAATATAAAAAACACAATTATCTGCAAAGTGCAATAAAGCAAAGCACAATAAAGCAAGGTAAGCCTAGATATCACTGTCCTAGACTGTAGAGCTTTGTTTTCATATATTTTACCCTATATTATTTTCTGTATATTCTCACATCTTATTTCACATGGTACAGAATAAATTTATTAAAAGTGGGAATGATCTTTATCTGCCATAATAATGCAAAAATGCCTGGCTCACACAGCACACTCAGCCTGAAACACACATGCTGCCCCTCCTGTTTCACCCGTCTAGCTCTTGCTCTTCCTTCAGGTCTCAATTTATGATAATTTCTTCTACAAGACCTATTCTGACACTCTCAACGAGCTCCAGATTTTCTGGGATATGATTCAATGCAATCTCATCAACATCCCAGCAAGTTATTTTGGGGTATCAACATATGATTCTAAAGTTTATATGTAGAGGCAAAAGACGCCGAATAGCCTACTCAATATTGAAGGAAAGAATGATTTGGAGGACTGAAAATACTTGACTTCACAACTTAACGTAAAGTTACAGTAATCAAGTCAGTGTGATATTGGTAGAAGAATAGACAAATAGATCAATGGAACAGAATAGAAAGCCCAGAGATCAATCCACATGAAGTTATTTGACTGATATTTGACAAAGGAGCAAAGGTAATACAATGGAGATAAGATAGTTTTCTTCCACAAAAGATAGTTGTTTTGGGAACAACTACACATCCTCATGAAAAAAAAAAAAAAAAAAAAAGAATCTGGATCCCCTACAAAAATTAACTCCAAACAAACTGCAGATCTAAATGTGAAATGTAAAACTACAAAACTCCTAGAAGATAACACAGGAGAAAATCTAGGTGACAGTCGGTATGGCAATGACTTCAGATACACCGAAGGCACAATCCATTAAATAAATAATTGATAAACTGGACTTCATTAAAATTAAAAACTTCTGCTCTGCAAAAGACACTGTCAAGAGAATCAGAAGGAAAGCCACAGAATAGGAGAAAATATTTTCAAACGACACATTTGATAAAGGACTATTATCCAAAATATACAAAGAACTCTTAAAACTCAACAGTAAGAAAAAATGGGGCAAAATTCTAAACAGACACTTCGCTAGAGAATATATATAGGTGGCAAGTTAGCATAGGAAAACATGCTCCATATCATATGTCATTAAGGAATTACAAAGTAAAATGAGATACCACTGCACACCAATCAGAATGGCTAAAAAACAAGAACACTGACACCACCAAATGCTAGCGTGTCTGTGGAGTAATAGGACCTTTCATTCATTGCTGATGGGAATGCAAAACGGTAAGCCATTTTAGAAGATGGTTTGGTAGTTTCTTACAAAACTAAACATACTTATATCATATGATCCAGCAATTGAGCTCTCTGGTATTTACCCAAATGAACTGAAACTTAAGTCCACACAAAACCTGCACACAGATATTTACTGCAGCTTTTTTATAACTGCCAAAACTTGGAGGCAACCAAGATGTCCCTCCATAGGGGAAAGGATAAATAAGCTGTGGCACACTCAGAATGTGAATATTATTCAGCACTAGAAAGAAGTGAGCTATCAAATCATGGAAAGACATGGAGGAAACTTAAATGCATATTATTAAGTGAAAGGAGCTAACGTGAAAAGGTTACATACTGTATGATTCCAACTATATAACATTCTGAAAAAGGCAAACTATGGAGACAGTAAAAAAATATTAGTTGTGGCCAGGGTTATAGGGGAAGGAGGAATGAATAGAACACAGAACTTTTAGGGCAGCGAGATTTTTCTGTATGATACAACAGTGGTAGGTACATGTCATTATACATTTGTTGAAACCAGTAGGATGCACAATACAAAGAATACAAAGAGTGAACCCTAAGGTAAACTTTGGATTTGGGCTGATAATGACGTGCCAATAGAGGTTCACAGATTGTAACACGTGTACCGCTCTGGTGAGGGATGCTGACAGAGAGGAGGCTGTGTGTTGTGAGGGGACGGGGGGGACGGGGGCAGGGGTTTATGGAAACTCTGCTTTCTGCTCAGTTTCACTGTGAACCTAAAACTGCTCTAAAAATAAAGTTTATTAATTTTAAAAAATGAAGAAGACATATGACTTTTGCAGACAAAATTAATGATATAATTAATTACCATCAGACCCCACACTTCAAGAAATGTTAAAACTTCACTAGCCAAAGAAATATGGCCCAAGCAGAAACACGAATCTATAAAAAGAAATAAAGAAACCCAGAAATGAAATAAATGAAGACAAAATAAAATTGATTTTTGATTTTATATATTGTCATAAAAGATAATTATCTGTCTAAAAATAATTTCCATATGTTATATTGTTTCAATAGCATTTGTAAAACTAAAATGTATCAGAATAACATAAAAAATTACAGAGAGAAATTGGGACTATCATGCTGTAAAGTCCTTAAGCTACATGTGAAAGTAGCGTAATAGTCCTTAAAAGTAGACTCTAACTCATGGTGAATGACATAAAATCTAGGGAAACTATTTTAAAAAGTAAGAAGTATAAATAAGAAATTAATAGAGGAAATAAAATGGAATTATAAAAAATTCTCAATTAATCCAAAAGAAGGCAGACAGAAATATGGAAAAATAAAGGAACAAGAACAGCAAAACAATTCTGGAAAGAAGAACCAAAGTCAGAGAATCCAAAGAACCTGGTTTCAATACTTATTATAAAGCTAGAGTAATCAAGACAATAAATATTAGCAAAATATATATATATATTAATCAATGAAACAAAATAGTCCTGAAATAAACCTGTAAAGATATGGTCAATTGGTGTTTTGTATATTTATTTCATATTTTATTTTGAAATGATTTTATATTTACAGAAGTGTTGCAGAGATAGGACAGAGAGTTCCTGGCTACCCATTTCCCAGGTTCACCTAAAATTAACATCTTATATTATGTGATACCTTAATCACAACAAAAAATTGCATTGATACAATATTATTAATTAAATTCATCAGTTTTTTCACTTCCTTTTAATGTTCTAAGATCTAAGCCAAGACACCATGTTGCATTTAGTTATGACTCTGCTGTCTCTTCCAATCTATGACAGTTTTTCAGCCTTTCCTTATTTTTCATGAACTTAAGAGCTTTGAATAGTTCTGGTCAAGTATTTTTTTTAGAATGTCCCTTATTTTGAATTATCTGACATTTTCTCATAATTGGACTAGAGTTAGAATTTGGGGGGGAAAATCACAAGATGAAGTATCCTTCTCATCGCACTTTATCAGGAGGCACGTAATACTGACGTGGTTTATTAACATCAACAAGATGTTAACCTCAGTCCCTGAGTGTCTCCCAGTTTTTGACAATGTAAAGTTCCTTTCCATATTCTTTTCATTAGAAGTAAGTGTTTTATAAGATGTAAAGATTCTTTTGATGACAAAACGTGACACAATGACCTTCTGATAGATTAAAGGTAGAACCTTTTGTTGCTTACAGCTCCGAAGGAGAGAAGACTGCCAAGGACTTCTGAAGTCCTATTTGTAGATTCATACACATTTATATTTGATATGCCTACTTGGAGAGCTGACCTCTTTTTTATTATTTACACTCCTTCTTATCCCTGAAAAGAACCCCTGCTCTGGAATTTGTTTTGTCTAAAATCATTATGGCTATCCCAGGTTTATTTGCTTTCATGTTTCCATGGTACAAATTGCTTGATTCTTTTATTTTTAACCTAACTGTATGTTTACATTTGAAGTGTGTTTCTTATAGGGAATTAAGTAATTATGTTCATTCTAAAACCTGCATGTGAATATTTATAGCCTTCATTCATAATAGACCCACGTTGGAAACTATCAACTGTCCTTCAACTGGTTAATAGATAAACAAGCTGTGTTATATCCATACAAGAGAATACTACTCAGCAATAAAAATAAAAACTATTGATACTCTCAATAACACAGACATATCTCAAATTCATTTTGCTGAGTGAGAGATGGAAAACTCAAAAGGCTATATAAGGTATGAGTCCATTTATATGACATTCTAAAAAGGACACTAATACAGGGACAAGAAAACAAAAAACAAAAACAGATCAGTGGATTCCAGATACTGGACTAGGGCTACACGGGAGAGAATATTTTTGATTGTGGAAACTAGTCCATATCAACATTGTGACGGTGGACAAAGGACTCTATGTATTTGTCACGACTCATTGAACTATATACCACACAGAATGAATTTGGCTGTAGGTAAATTTAAAAATAAATTTAAAACATTTAAAGTTAAAGTTAACTCAACCTTAACAACCAAAGGACAAATAGAGAACTAGATGTAAACAACAGAGAAAATGATTTGAGCCACAATGGACTAAGAGTTTCCCTAGATCTTTAATGTGGACAAAATTAAAATTAACTTCAGAACTTTACTGGAAATCATTTATAGTGCTTCATATAATAATTATGCTCAAGGTAACTCATATCACATTTTATCTAGTTCTCATTAAAGAGCATGGATTTACCTTTTCTTCATTTCCTCAATTTGTTCTCTATTTTCAATGGTAGAATCTAGCACACAGCAGATTCTTATTGTATACTTACTGAAAAATATATTTTGCTATGTTTATGTTGTCTTAAGGTTAATTATTACAGATTGATTTTGTACTGAGTCTATACATAAAGATTAAATAATGTAAAGACACATTAATGTAAAGACTGAGTCTGTTACATCGAAGATTTTCTTCCTAGAAGGATCAGAATGCCATTAACAACCTTTACAAAATGTTTCCTTTACCAAATCGGTACCTGTTTGGGTGACTGACATAGTTATACTCACCAAACAGACAAGTTTAAATATATGTTGATTAATCTTTGCAATGAAACAATCATTTTAATAGCATGAAGTCAATATCTTTAGAAAGTGGCATATTTCTGATATGCCCCTTCTTATGTTAAGTACGTAAAAGTAGTGGGTTCAGATATCACAGACTTTGTCATTTCTCCTTTCTCTGTGTATTATGAGTGTATGCTCATGTGTACAATGCTTTCTCTGTATTTATTTATACTCATAAGTTAATTAATGAACACACAAGTTTCTGGACAGTTTAAGTGCTATGTTACACCTTCTATATTCTGATAGATTATTTTTGTCTGCATTTATTTTGATTAAAACATACACAAGCACACATAAATGGACAGATACTTTTGTACACATAGTTTCAATTCATATCCTTGCCTATCATGTTTTCTCTATCTTGAATGAGCTTCAATAAAAGAAATAAAAGTTTTTGAAGTTTCTAAAACGTTTTTCTTTTATTTGGCATCTTCATATGTAGGGCTCAAGGTCTTTTCACTGTCTTTTGCTTCGCCTTTCACTATGAGTTGGCGTTAGTTTTAAGACATGAACAAACCAATTGCCTTTCCAAAAATTTTTGGTTTTATAATGTCAACTGTCTTGACTAGCTTTTTCTGTTATGTATGTATATGGCATCATTCACATATTACTTACTTCTCTTACTAGCAGACAGAAAATGGCCTCAACTGTCAAGCAGTAACCTGTTTTGGTCCTTCCTCCTGCCCCAGCAAATTGATGTTAATGGAACTTTCTGTAGCTATCAGAACAGTTTTTACTTTCACATAGGCAGTGCCTCTATAAACCTAATTATATAACGAAATATCTGTTTTTTAATCTCATGTATATTAATAGTGGCTGACTTTTTCCCATAACTTTCTTATCTGCATTTTTCATAGTCATTAATCATAAAATACTATTTTTGCCTCTTACACATTTTTGTTCCCAATGTCCATCTAATTTAGTTTCATTTATATTGTATTTTCTTTTCCTCCTTTCTTACTGGATTTTTTTTCCTTTTTCCCTTGCATAATCCTTCTCTAAACTTCCTCGCTCTTTCAGACTTTGCTTTTCCTTTTCCTCTGGGCTTCTTTTTGAGATGCTAATCCCTCTGTGATTGTCTCTCTTCTCCTTCAGCCTTAAACCCTGACTTGACCATTTGCCAATCAGCCACAGCCAGAGCGCTTGGTCTGAGACCGGTTTAGCCTTTATTGCTTGTTTCACAGGTGGAAGAATGATCTCTCTGATTGTCATTAAGTTTTTGCACACGTTTCCTCCTACTCTTTAGTCTTCTCATTTCTCTCTTTTTTTTTTTTTTGGCCAAGGTGAAATATGTCTCCTTTTGTCCCACCTCCTTCTTTTGAAGACCCTCCTTGTTCACTTGAAATTGCTCCTATTTTCTGTGTCCAGAAGCTTACAGTTCATCTTCCCCACTAAATATTCAAAGCGAGTTTCCTTTGTATTTTCCTACATATCTCCCTTCTCTTGTTTTCTCCTTGTTCTGTCATGCTCCGGCTAGGCAATTAGCTGCAGGGAAGAAACTGGCCAGTTACCTAGATCTCCTTTGTATATTCTACAGAAAATAAACAAGCAAACAAAAAATTACAATTGGCTTTTGACTAAAGGCATGGATTCAAGCAAAGAAATGTGAAAAATACACCAAGTAAGGAAATTGTAAACTGAAGGTAGAGAAGAGACAGATATAGAATACTGCAGACAGGTTTGAACTGGAGTGAAGGTCACAGTAGAAGTGAGGAGGAAAGTTACTCAGTCTGAAATCATTACAATTCATGACATAGTGTGTTAATTTGACACAAGTAGCAGTTGTGAATGACATAGTAACACATGCCTATATGAATTATGTTCTGCTTTTCTGACTTACAGTGATTGTCATGAAACCTAACCTAAAAATAGAAGAATAAGCAAAAGCACATTGAAATTTTCATCTGAATGACTCTTATTAATACTGCTGACTTATTTCCTTTAGCCACACCCTAATTAGTTTCTGCATACAATGTCAGCACTTATTTTCATGGTTGAATTGTCTTATTTGAAACCAGACAAAATTGTACCACTCTTTTAAAATTAAAATTGTATAATAAAATCCCCAATACACCATTTTACCAATGCCATTCTTAACAACTATTGGATTCCATTTATTGGGCTATTTGGGAAAGTAATTCATCTTCTCATAATGGTTTCCATTCTGCATTTTAAAACGTTACAACCATGACAAGCTTTTATGTAAAATGCATCATTGTCCTTCACATTTAAAGATGTTATTACAAAAGTTAATGCTATTTTCATATGTAAGACTGATAAAACTGCTTTATGTTTAGAGAAAAATTTTAAGGAAAGTATAAAAATATAGTAATACATATCTAACTTTTTTCTTTCCCATGTAATATTGAGCACATTTAAATTAATGTAGCTAAGATAATACCAACAACACACTTGCCTTCAACAATTATGTTTTTCTTATCAAATAGTTTGTTACAGGAATTACTTAAATTATGTGGAAACTGTTTTGATTATGGATATTATTCACACCAAATGGATTATTATATATCTAATCATAGGGCGGAAATAGTGAGAAAACTAATAAGGATGGAATTTCTTATTTAAAAAATAGGTAAGGTAGGATTTTTAACTAAAGCTCTGCCTAAAAAGCCACAAATCTGTGTCACAGCTCCCATCTTTTGAAAAATATTATTCCCAAATCCAAACTTCCCTAAGTCATTTTGCTTTCATCCCTGCTATCTTTTTAAGGGTCAAGGTAAGCTAACTATTTTACTTGGACAAATAATGCAACCACACCCATTAGTCATAACTTTGGGTTTCTCTTATGTAAGAGGGATAGCAGCGTAAACAGAAGTTTGATTTTTTTTTTTCTTTTGGCCAGCCACGCAGCATGCAGGATCTTAGTTCCCCAACCAGGGATCAAACCCATGCCCCTGCAGTGGAAGCGTGGAGTCCAAACCACTGGACCGCCAGGGAATTCCCAAGCTTGATGGTTGACTCAGCTTCTACCAAGAGAGCTTTTAAGTTTTCATATCCAGGAGTAAGAGCCATTGATATTTCAAAGTAAGAACTGAACAGGTGGGAAAGAATAGTGCATCTTACATGAACTCTGTTTTAGGTTCCAATCCAATATGTTGAGTATTTTACCTTAGCAAACAATTTGTTTTCTTGCTAAATATTTATCTTATGTTGCTTGAATTAACTTGCTAATCTACAACAGTGAGAGTAACTGTTAAGGTTTCTTAGCCTTTATTTTATGTCTATTCCAACAAAACCAAAAACTCCCTCCTAAGTTTACTGTAATTTTATAGATTCTATAATAAGTTACATAAATATATATGAAATTTTATATATACAAATTACAAAATAGGTATACTATATATAAAACAATTTATATATAGTATATACTATATATAATTATATAATAGAGTATATATGAATTTATAATTTTATACTACATACACATACATATGCATGTATATATAGGGAGAGAGAATATGAAGAAGAGAGATTTAGCAATTATAAGCATGGTAATTATTACAAATCAAATGAAGATTTATTTTCTTCCAGGATTATATGTTTCATTGAAGGATTGATGAACTTGGAGAAAAATATATTGCTTTGTCTTTCAGCTCAAATATTATCTAGTTTTGTCAGCTCAAATACTGTCGGGCATAAGATCGAACTGTGCCATATCTAGTTATCAACTTTTGTAAAATAAGCCTCTCTATGAAAATATTCTGAAAATGAAATTAACCTCTAATAAACATACTTTTTAAAGGGTGTTTAACCATTGTATAAAAAGTAACATATTTTACTTCTTTTGGTTTACATACTTTGTATTTAGCCGGCTTTCCATTCCTCATGTTTACCCTAGACTCTCCCATCTCAGTTCCTTTACTGGAATTTGCATAACCTACTGCATAGCCTGGTTATTTGAGTCCATGACTGAAGTTATAAGTCCTAAAACCTCCCAGAACCTTCTTAGGCTGTGGGGTCATGGATCACAATCCTCACCCTGAGGGTGTAGCCTCCTGGCAGGTGTTCTAATAGGCTTCTCACCCTGGGTGGCCTTGGCCTGGGCTTTGATTTGTGTACCCCTCAAACCAAAGACATCAATATGAATTTGTTTGTCCCAAATAGTGAAGACCCTCAGGGTCTTATTGTGTTATTTACCTTGCTCCATTGTTACTTTCCTCCCCATTCGGTTTGAATCTCAGATCTATAACTCATTAGATGTATAAACCTGTTAAAGTTACTAAAGCTCTCAATTTTGTCTTCCATAAAATGAGAAGAATGAGATAACCTATTTTACACAGTTGTGTAAGAATTAGTATATAGGAAATGTTCATAGTTTTGGCACAGAGCAAGCATTAAATAGATTATCTACTACTAATAATATTGACATTATCGTTATTATTTTATCCTATCATATGCTCCAGCTGAATAAAGCATACAGTTTTTCCCAGAACATCTGAAAAATCCTCTCCTTGTATATTTTACCCATGGATATTGTTACTACATATCATCTTAATTTACTTGTCTGCTTAACCATGTTCTGACATTACTCAATGAGAACCTCTTTCCAGAACAAATTCTCAATTCCTTGAATCAAAAATAATCTCTATCTCCTATTTTCTCATTGAAAAACAAACATTTATTACAACAGTCATTTGTCTGCTTTGTTTTGCAGTGGTCATATGTGTTTGTTTCCCTCAGTAGAATGTGAGTTTCTATTTTTGGAGAATATGTCAGATTAATGTTTTTAATTCCTAATGCTTACTACAGTGCTCTGAATAGAGCAGGTGCTCAAAAAATACTTGCAGATTTAAACTTCAATAATATAAATAAATAGGATGTAGCCATTATCAACCTCAAATAAGTTTCAAACTTTCTTTATATTCTATTATGTAGTATGAAATTATGCTGTGTGTATTTGCAACCTGAAAGATATTCCAGGAAATAATGAGATTTTTCCAATCTATAGTTACAGAATTTCAATATGCCGTACTTTCCATTTTTGCATGTCAGTGGTCATTTTCATCCACTCCTGACTCTCCCTTTACAATTTCTTTTATATCTTATAGAGAATCTTTTATAAATGTGAAAATCTGATCAATAAAATTTAGTACTATAGAATGAGGAAGTACTTTTCAATGTTCAAACTTGTGATGAAATGATTTATTGATTTCATAACCACCATGTAATCTAATTAGATTCTTTCCCCAGTACTATTACAAAACTTATAGAAAAAAAATAGTATTTAGGTAGGAGAGTGTTAGCCTTACCAAAAATCTATATGCATTTCCCTATTCAATTTAGGCACGGTCATATAATTAATGCCAATTAGCCAACATATTTGCTACTTCTGAACCAAAGTAAACATATGGTTTACTGATAGATAAATATATGCTTTTTCAAAATTCTCCTATCTGAACAGCTAAGAGATGGTGGAGTTAGAACATGCAAGAAGCCTGAATTAAGGGAGCATCATGCCACACAGGAGAGTCACTCAGCCCTCTTCTATCTACTAGCTGTATCTCTCAATATCTACACATACAATTTTTTTTCAAATCATCAAACTAAGAAATACACACTCACAATTTTTCTTGTCTTAAGCACTAAGATCTCAAGATTTATTTATAACTGCATAAGCCTAGCCTATTCTGGCTAATAATACTGACTAAATAAATCAAAGGACAAAAAGCCTTTAGCAGGCATTTATTTTCAGAAATAAGAACATTGCACATAAAACCCTTCCCTTTGTTCTAGCCATTTTCACATGGTTGGTCAATACATATTTTTCTATAATTAGTTAAAGATTCATTTGCATTTAAGTATTTTTCCTTATTGGTTGTTTTTCATATTTAGTAGTGAAGCCACCCTTCCCCAAACCAGGTTCCACAAAGCACTATGTATAGCATATTAATAAAGGAATTTCTAAGTGGAGAAATAACCTACAGAATTTGCTACTCTTATTTGTATAGCATCTCCTTAGGTTAGAATTTTTATTTTTAAAAATTAACTTAATAAAAACATAGATGAGTAATTTCACAAACAACAGAGTCTCAGTTAAACACAATGCCAACTCAAATATTTTTCCTCCACCTTTTCACCTGACACTGCCAGACATCTACCAGGATATAGATATAAGCAACCCTTCGAGTTCAATCCATCTTAAAATTTTCCTAAAATAATGATCATTGGTAAGCAATATGCACTAGGGTCTCTCCTGATCCCTGTACATAGAAACAAGTAGGCCTGTGGATGCAGGTTCTTATTTCAGTTATATTGATTATTCCTTGATCTATGATGAGGATGGTAAATGGCCTAGAGGAGACAAGCATTTCCACCTAAGATGAGTGTTGACTCTTCTACTCTGTTAGGGAGGGGCTAGTTTTCTCCAAGTTCATAAGTTCCCTCTTCACCCTGGTTGATGAGATTGAGAACCTCCAGGAAATCACGATGTTATTCTGATATTGAGACTTTTTTCCCCTTAATGAAGGGAAAGAAGAGAGTAAGAAAAATACTGTCTAACTCCCTTTTTTGAGTCTCTTCCTGACCCTCTTTGATGTAGGCAGACATCCTAGGAATTGTGGTCTCCACCTGAGAACGGGTTTATTCTTGACTCTGGGAGAGTCGTGAACTAGCTGTGAGTGTGCTAACCCTGTCTTGACTCCATGGATGGAGGGAAAAGTTGACTGGATGGTAGAAAAAATTAAATTATTGCTAGAATAACCAATTGTTTAGAATAGAAATAAACAGAAAAGAAAAAACTACTCATTTCCTATTCAATTTTCTCATTCTTAGAACAAGCATGATTTTTTTTAAGTCTTAAAATCCAGAGTGAGAATAAGAAAAATGTATACTCTGTACTCATTTTTCAAAAACTGACATTAAAAGAAACTCTACATCTACTGTTATTCTAAAATGTATAGGGCAGAAACGAAGTATATCAGAAGTATCATTGTCAAAGATAGACAAAAGAAAGTAAGAGTAGCAGTGATATTTGTAAGAGGTATATAGAAGCATTTTTGGTGAAGAATTTTACTGCTAGCTGAGATGAGCAAAGCATGATGTATAAGGTGGTATTAATTCACTTTACTATATTAAGATCCCTATACTATATTAAGATCCCTATACTATATACTATATTTACTATATTAAGAAGATGAGTGATGTGGGTTTAAGGGAGTCCATCTCAGTAATTTAATAGTTCAGAATCACTCGGCATTAAATTCAGACTCCTGTTAAGAAAGACTATATCAGGGTCTGTCTATCACTATTTTAACTTTACCTTTTCCAAAATTTTCTCTCCCTTACTTCCTTATGTTTCCCTGTGTATCTCATTCCTAACATTAATCTTCACATGTTATTTTATCTGTATCTTACTTTTTTATCGTATAGAAATCCTAAAATATCATTATTCTTAGCAACTAAATGTTTAACTTAAATTCTGTAAAAACATGTTAATGGTCTAAATTTAACTTATGCCAGCTCTGTTCTCATCTTCAGCTT